>NW_007259934.1:94541-97198 GCF_000164805.1 Carlito syrichta
AAGATGAAGTCACATCTGACCCTGAAAAAATACAAAAGATCATTAGAGACTACTATGTACACTTGTATGGAAACAAACTTGAAAGCTTGAAGGAAATGGAGGACTTTCTGACATCACACAACCTGCCTAGGTTGAAACAAGAAGAAATTGAGACCCTAAATAGACCAATAACAATTAAGGAAATCAACTACGTAATAAGAAAACTACCTATAAAAAAAAGACCTGGACCAGATGGCTTTCCAGCAGAATTCTACAAGACATTTAAAGAGGCACTGATACCAATCCTACTGAAGGTATTCCAGGTGATTGAGAAAGATGGAACTCTCTCCAAATCATTTTACGAACCTAACATCACATTGATACCCAAGCCAGATAAAGACCCAACAAAGAAAGAGAACTACAGGCCAATATCCTTGAAGAACATAAATGCTAAAATTCTCAAAAAGATCCTAGCAAACCAGATTCAACAACACATCTCAAAAATCATCATCATGACCAAGTAGGCTTCATCCCTGGGATGCAAGGCTGCTTCAACATTCGTAAAACCTTAAATGTAATTAAATACATCAACAGATGTCAGAACAAAAACCACATGATTATATCATTAGATGCAGAAAAAGTTTTTGATAAAATCCAGCACCCTTTCTTGATAAAAACCCTCAGACATCTAGGCATACAGGGAACATACCTCAAAATAGTAAAAGCCATCTACAAGAAGTCCACAGCCAGCATACTCCTAAACAGACAAAAATTGGAACCATTTCCCCTGAAAACTGTAACAAGACAAGGATGCCCACTCTCACCTCTCCTGTTCAATATAGTATTGGGAGTCCTGGCTAGAACAATCAGAGAAGAGAAGGCAATCAGGGGTATCCAAATAGGGAAAGAGGAAGTCAAGTTATCTCTCTTTGCAGATGACATGATTGTGTACCTTGAAAACCCAAGAGAATCTGTCAAAAAAACCTCCTTACACTGTTAAAGGACTTTGGCAAAGTCTCAGGATATAAAATAAATGTGCAAAAGACAATCGTATTTCTTTACACCAATAATAAACAAACAGAAACCCAAATAAATACCACAATTCCATTCACAATAGCCACACAAAAAAAAATGAAATACCTTGGCATCTTCCTAATCAGAAACGTGAAAGACCTTTACGATGAAAACTACAAAACACTGTTCAAAGAAATCAAAGATGACACAAACAAGTAGAAAAATATCCTATGCTCATGGATTGGAAGAACCAACATTGTGAAGATGTCCATCCTACCTAAGGCAATGTACAGATTTAATGCAATAGCCATCAAATTACCAGCAACATTCTTCTCAGACCTAGAAAAAACAACAGAAGAATTCTTTTTTTATAATGCTGAATACTAATCTGTTGTATATATTCATCACATATTGTTTTTTTCTTTTTTTATTATAAAAATGTGGTATAAAATTCAGGGTTAGATATACAAACATTGAATATGCAGGTACTCTTGTTGATGAAGTATGCCCCTCCCTCCCCTCTAGCAGTTTCTCTCAACTGCCAATCCCACCCCACCTCCCCTGACAGTTTCCCACGACTGCCAATCCCTTTCTTATAGCATTATAATTGTTCAAGTTCCGCTTATGAATGAGAACATATTGTACTCTGCTTTTTGTTTCTGTGATAGATCACTGAGTATGATCCACTCCAGTTCCATCCAAGTTGCTGTGAAGTCCATATGTTTGTCCTTCTATATGGCTGCATAATATTCCATTGTGCATATGTACCACTTTTTTTTAATCCAGTCCAGTTTCAATGGACAACATGGTTGGTTTCATATTTTTCCTATTATGAATAGAGTTGCAACAAATATACGTGTGCAGGTATCTCTTTTGTAGAAAGATTTGAGTTCCTTTGGGTATATTTCCAATAGGGGAATTGCTGGGTCATATGGAAGGACAATTTCTGTTCTTTCAGAAATTGCCACACTGCCTTCCAAAGACATTACACTAGTTTGCAGTCCCACCAGTAGCGTAGAAGTGCTCCTTTTTGTCCGCATCCTTGCCAGCATCTGTTGTTGTTTGCTTTATTAATGATGGCCATTCTTACTGGAGTTAGGTGGTATCTCAATGTGGTTTTGATTTGCATTTCTCTGATGATGAGTGAGTTTGAGCACTTTTTCTTGTGTCTGTTAACTGCCCATATATCTTCTTTTGAGAAGTGTCTATTCATGTATTTTGGCCACTTTTGAATGGGACTATTTGATTTTTTTCTTTCAGCACGTTTGAGTTCCTTGTAGATCTGAGATGTTAGGCCTTTGTCAGATATGCAGTTGGCAAATATTTTTTCCCATTCTGTGGGCTGTCTCCTTGTTCTCTTGATGGTTTATTTTGCTTTGCAGAAAGAAGCTTGTTAGTTTGATGCAGTCCTATTTGTCTATCTTATTTTTAAGATATGGGCATTTAGGGTTCTGAATAGGAATTGGTTGCCAGTTCCAATTTCCATAAGGGTGTCTCCTGCATTTTCTAACATTCTTATAGTTTGAGGTCTTATGTTTAGATCTTTGATCCATTTAGAGTTAATTTTTGTGTATGGTAATAGGAGTTAATTTTTGTGTATGGTGATAGGTAGGGGTCCTGTTTCAATCTTCTGCATATGATCAGCCAGTTTTCCCAGCACCATA
>NW_007259934.1:97439-100723 GCF_000164805.1 Carlito syrichta
ATGGACATCTTAACAATGTTGATTCTTCCTATCCATGAGCATGGAATATTTTTCCATTTGTTTGTGTCTTCTTGGAATTCTTTGAGCAGTGTTCTGTAGTTCTCATTGTAAAGTTCTTTCACTTCTCTGGTTGGGAAGATGCTGAGGCATTTCATTGTGTGTGTGTGTGTGTGTGTGTGTGTGTGTGTGTGTGTGTGTGTGTGTGTGTCTACTGCATCACATATTCTGTATCCATTCACCCACTGACTGACACTAAGGTTGTTCTCCGATCTTGGTTATTGTGAACGTGCTGCCTTGAACATGGATGCACAGATATCTTTTTTACATGCTGATTTTCTTCCTTTGGACATATATCCAGTAATGGGACTACTGGACCATATGAAAGTTCTATTTTTAATTTTTTGAGACGTCTCCATACTGTTTTCCATAATGCTTTACTAATTTACATCCCCACCAACAGTGTACTAGAGTTTCTTTTTCTCCAAGTTTTTACCAGTTATTGCTATCTTTAATTTTTTTTATAATAGCCTGTCTAACAGATGTGAGGTAATATCTCGTTTTGGTTTTAATTTGCATTTTTATGACTAGTGAAGTTGAGCAATTTTTATATAGCTGTTGGCCAAAATTTATGTTTTGAGAAAACTGATTCTTAATAAAATTATCTAGTTTTAAATTGCAAAGCCAGAAGCCATGGTCACCCATCAGATTAATAGCAGACCCATAAATGGTATGAAGAGTTCTTATGTTTTGACTCATCTGTTTAATTAAGGCAAGAATTGATACATTACAGTTTATTTCTTAAAACCCCACAAAGTAGTTAAACTCCTGACGCTTAATAAGACTAGTTTAACTTATCTGCAGAATTTATCTATGCACAAATACATATTTCCCATACATGTTAGATCCAAGGAATATGTTCAAGCTTTATTATGTGAAAATCACTGTGATATTAATCTAACCTTGTATAAAATCAACAATTAGTCAAAAGATAGTTAGCCAAGATGAAAAGCCGTTCTCATGATCTTATTTAATTCAAAGATTTGAAACAGGATATTTTGGAAAATAGATCTTAAACTTTTTTCTATACTGATGACTTTTACAGAGAAATAGTTGGGAAATAAATATAAGTTAATACCTGTCTTTAAAGTTCCATGTGATAGCAAGTCACCACTACTGTCTTCAGAATTATTCCTGCCACTATGAACAATGTCATTGCCTTAAATCAGGGCTATTTCCACCATCCAGACCTTAGCTAGATTCCAAGGAGTATTGAATAGTTTAATTTTGTTCTGTTTGAATAGACCCTTTTAGCAGGGTAAGTTAGTCAATTATAAACCTCACTCAGACTGGCTCTATTGTCAACCCAATGCTCCAGAGGACACCAAAATCACTGGATGTGCCACTATACAAACTTTTGTCCAATTAACTAGGGACCATGGGGCTGGCAGAAAGGCTTACCCCAGTTTGTCCATATGATATCATAACTACTCCTTAAATCTTATATAATAACTAAATTATTATAACACTATTTTACAATATTGTGTCATTGTTGATCAGAGTTTCCAATGTATTTATCTAGAATGGAAGATGTTTTGTAAATTTAAGCTTATATTTAAAATATCTACATGAAGCAAACTTCTAATTACAGTTTGCCTATAAGACACACACATATGCACCATTTCGAAATGCTACACTAACAGATGCATCACCATATACAACAGCCAAAGAAAACTAAGGATTGACGACCGAGAAGTGTTAAACAGATACAAAGAGATGAGAAATATTAAAAACTCTCATTTGTTAAAGATGAATATGCTTAAAAGATTAATGTCAAAAAACCTAAACTTATCCCCACAGACCACTTTTCTACACAGCTCCACTGAGAGTCTTCAAAGAACTAAATGGATCAAACAGAATTTGACTACAAGAAAATGGAATTCATTATTTTGTTCAAAGGAAATGCAGAGTAAACAATACTAAAGGCAAATGTAAGAGAGAGCAGTCTAAAAAGAAAGTATCATCTAATTATGCTAGTCAGGATATGAGGGAAGACATGAGGAAAAAAGCAGTGATGTTATCCACTGCTGCTTTTCAGCCTTCCAAATCTGACAGGCAGAGAAACAATACAGGTGTTCTTCAGGTTCCTTAGTAATGTGGCCAGTGGTACTTTTTACACCCCAAACTTAAATAAGTTCATAAATTTTACTGCAAGGTTCGGAGAATAGAATAATCAAGTGCTACACTGGAGGTTAAAGAGAGGTAAGTATTCCACTTCAGGAAACAAAATTTCCTTAGAAGAACCTATTCAAAGATTGCAAGCCAATTTTTAAATTGTTAACAAAAATGTATAATCTTTGACTGAACCTTCTATTTTACATCTTGGTTTCTTTGCTTCAGGTCTTCAGTTTGTAAAATACAGTATTAATTCAGTCCAGCTAATTTAATATTTCAGTATGGCTGCTCCCTTCAATAGCATGCAAATTAAATATGCTGTAGTATGAGCTGCCAAGAACAAATCCTTCTCAGTGGGCCTAGAACAGGGTCCCATTGCTATTCACTTCTAAAATAAGATGGGGTAAAATGAGACATAAGCAAAGCATGTACATTTGTTTTAATGGAAGTAAAGCACAGACATAAACATCATCTCTGAAAAAGCAAAAATCAGATGAAACTATTAACCACTTGAGTGGCCAGAAGCCACCATGACACTTCTATAAGGGTTTTTCATCATGACCTTAGTGTGAGAAAATAAAGACTATAAGCATGTGTTTAAACCCTATTCTATATGTATTCAATAGTAAAGGTTCAATGAGTTGTTTTTAACTATCTCATTCAAGCCTTACAATCACCCTATAAACAGGTAGGTAGGTATATTTATCATATTCATTTTGCCATTATCTTTTCTACCACAATAAATATACAAAGCTCTATGTGCAAGAATTCATTCAAACATTCATTCTGCAATTTACAAAATAATTTGTAATAGAAAATTGTTGGAAATTATCATCAATAACAGACTAGTTAAATAAATGATGGCAGCTTCATACATTGAAATACACTGCCGGGCTCCGTGGCTCAGCCTGTAATCCCGCGCCTTTGGGAGGCTGGGGTGAGTGGATTGCCTGAGCCCGCGGGTTCGAGACCCGCCTGGGCAGGGAGACCTCATCTCTACAATAAATCAAAAAGTCAGCCGGGCGTGGTAGCGCATGCCTGTAATTCCGGCTACTCGGAAGGCTGAGGCGGAAGGATCGCCCGGAGTCCAGCAGGTCGAGGCTGCGGTGGGA
>NW_007259934.1:100743-143970 GCF_000164805.1 Carlito syrichta
TTTCTCTATCCTGTCAAGGGCTTCGGATCCAGAGGGAATAAAGCAGTTAGGCACCTTTCAAAAGTGAATGGTAACCAAATTATACTTTTTGAAACAGAAATAAAACACATCTCACACAATCTTCAGAAGAATTAGGAACTTGAAACACTAAGACATGCAATTAGTAGAATATATTCATTAGCTCAGTATTGACTCTAATTCAGTCTCAGGGTTCAAGGTGGGGTGAGTGAGGAAATGATAAGGAGAAAATCCAAAGAGGAGAGGACAGTTGAGACTGAAATAAACAGAGAGGACAAAGGAGGGTGGACAGAGACACAAAAAGAAAGAAAAGGAGGCAGGGCTTGGTGGTTCAGCCTGTAATTTTGCGCTTTGGGAGGCCGAGGTGAGTGAACTGCCTGAGCCCGCGGGTTCGAGACCCGCCTGGGCAACTTGGCGAGACCTCATCTCTACAATAAATCAAAAAATCAGCCGGGCGAGGTAGCACGCGCCTGTAGTTCCAGCTACTCGGAAGGCTAAGGCGGAAGGATCGCTGGAGCCCAGCAGGTCGAGGCTGCGGTGGCCTGGAGAGGCCACTGCACTCCAGTCTGGGCGACAGAGTGAGACTCCAACTCAAAAAAAAAGAAAAAGAAAAAGAAAGTTACATAAAAATAAAATAAAATAAAAAGATACACACACACACACACACACACACACATCATAAGGTTTTTTCTCATGCTCACTTTCAATTCCCCTCACCACCATCACAAAGGCAAACAGGAAACCACTATTCTGATTTCTATTCTCTCAATCACCAGATTAGTGTTCCCTATTCTCAAATTCATATAAATTGATTCTTACAGAATGCACTCTTTTGTGTCTGGCTTCTTTCTCTCAGGATAAGATTCTCAAGAGTAATTTGTATTGTTGAATATATCAGTAGTCTTTTCCTTAAAAAATGATGAATAATATTATATTGTATGGATATGCCAAAATTTTTGTCAATTTTCCAATGCACCTTGGGATGTTCCCACTTTGAACTATTATAAATAATGCTGCTATAAACATTTTGATAAAGGCCTTTTTGTGAATACATGTTTTCTACTCCCATGAATATCTGGGAGTAGAAGTGCTGACTCACTTAATAGGTGTATGTTTAGTTTTGTTGTTTTTGTTTTTGTTTTTTCTTTAACTACCAGACTTTATTCTAAAGTAGGTGTGCCATTTCATATTCCTATCATGAATGTATGGAGTTGCAGGTGTTCTACATCTTGGAAAACACATGTTATAATCAGTTTTTAAGAATATTTTGTTCCAGTCTTTGGTTTGATTTTTAAATTTCTCAGTGGTGCCTTTGATTAATAGAAGTTTCACATTTTGTTAGATTCAGCTTATTATCAGTTATTATTTTATAATTATTGTTTGTTGCATTCTGATTGGTAAATATTTTATCAACCAAAGTCACAAAAATATTATCTTAAGGTCTTATTCTAAGAGCTTTAAAATGTAACTTTTACATTTCTTATGTTTGCAACTAATTTCAGGTGAATTTATGTATATTGTGTAATATATGAGTGATATATTTTCTTTATGGATCTCAAGTAGTTCATGGACTTTTCCTTGAAAATACTTTCCTCTCCCTATTGAATTGCTGTGGTGATTTGGTTAAAAATAACTTGACTCTGTATGCGAGGGTCCATTCTTGGACTCTGCTTTCTCTTTCACTGATTTATTCATCTGTCCTTTGTATCGCTGTATAGCTGCTACTGTTACTATTATTTTGACTACTATAGCTTTGCAGTTGTTCTTAAAATCAGGTAGCTTAAATCCTCCAAATTTGTAATTTTCCAAGAATGTATTATATATTCTAGGTTTTCAAAATTTGCATGTTAATTTTAGTGTTTTCTTCAAAATTTCAACAAACAATAGCTGTTGAAGTTGGAATTATAACTGCAATTAATTTACAGATCAATTTGAGGGGGGGCTAACATGTTTAAAAAGAGCCTCCAATGCATTTATATACATTTTCTTTTATTTTTCTATTCAGTGTTTTGAAGATTTAAGATAGAGGTCTTACCCATTTTTTGTCAAATTTTACCCTTAAGTACTTTGTTTTTTGATGCTATTATAAATTACGTTTTAGAACACCATTTTTAATTTTAAACTTTTAAATATTTAATTATTATGCATTCATAATAGTTAGACATATATATGGAATACATGCGACATTTTAATACAAACATACAATGTGTAATGATCAAATCAGGTTAATTGGGGGTATTCATTACCTCAAACATGTATCAATTATTGTGTTAGGAACATGCCAATTCCACTCTTAGTTATTTTTAAATACACAACAATAATAAATTATGTTGAGTATTGTCATCCTTTTGTGCTATCAAATACTAGGTTTTATTCATTCTATAAATCATTATTTCTAATTATTTCTTGTTAATACAAAGAAATACAAGCTATTTTTATATATTGGCCTTCTGTCCTGAAACCTTGCTGAGTTTGTGTAATATGTCTAATCCTTTGAAATTTTTATATGCACAATCATATTGTCTATGAATAGTGAGAGGTCCACTTTGTCTTACTCAATAATTACGCCTTTTGTTTTATTATTTCCTTATTATTTAAACTAGGTCCTGAAGGTACAATGTTGAATAGAAGTGGTGAGAGCTCCATTAAATATGGTGTTTGCTGTAGGTTTTATTTTATAGATGCCGTTTACAAATTTGAGAAAATTCCCATCTTACTACAAGTTTTATTTTCATAAAATGGTGTTGAGTGCTGGCAAAAAAATTTCATCTATTGACATGACTATAGTCTTGGTCATAATATGGTATCCTTTTTTATGTTACTAGATTTGGTTTACTAAGTTTTATTAAATTTTTGTCATATATTAATAAAATACATAATTCTGTAGTTATTTTGCTTTTGTAATATCCTTCTCAGGGTGGTAATAGGGCTACACTGGTTTCAGTAAAACACATTGGAAAATGTTTTCTTCTCCTTTATTTTATGAAAGAGTTAGCATAAAATTGTGTTATTTATTTCATATACTTGATACAATTATACAGTTATGCCTTCTGGATCAGATATTCTCTGGTCAAAAATTTCAATTGTTTATTTCTTCATGTATAAATTTTGGTAAGGAGAGAAAAAAATATAACAGGTAAGACAAATGACAACCACAGAATAAAATTATATATGCTTTTCGTATTTCATTGTATTTGCCTAAAATAATCTTGAAATCACAATCTAACAATGACATTTTAGAACAAGAAAATATGAGCTAATTACATTCATGAACATAGATCTAAAAATTCTTTTAAAATAGCAGACCAAATCCAGCAATATAAAAATGAAATATATCATGATACAGTAGGATTAACTTGATAAAAGCTAATTTGGTTTAGCATAAAATAATATTTTAACCATACTAACTGATTAAAATAAAACATGATTATTTTAAGAAAATATAAAGCTGATAATGTTTAACCTATTTGTGGTTAATACAAAAACAAATCTCTCAATAACCTAAGTATAAAAGGGAACTATCTTAATATAATAATAGGTACCTATACAATCCTAAAAGAAAATAACAAATTCAGTGGTGAAATGTTGAATGCTTTCTCTTTGAGATCAGGAACAAGACATGTCTACTCACCAAAATTATTTCTGTTCTTCACTGCCCTAGAGTTCTTAGTACAGCAAGGCAAGAAATAAGAGTATAAGAATTACAAATTTAAAACATTTTCATTATTTGTAATATTATTGTCTACACAAGAAATAAAAAACAATCTACAACTATATTAGTACATTTAACAAGTACATATACAACTTTGGTGTATAATGAAGCAATTTTAAAAATCAATTGTATTTTTGCAAATCATCCTCAAACTGTTAACACATCAGTTTTTAAAATTTAACCATTAAAAGGCATCTGAAATATGAAGTGCCTTGGAATAAATATAACAAAAGATATGCAGCACTCTAAGGAATATTATATATCTCATTGAGAGAGATATATATATATATATATTTTTGAATTGGAGTCTCACTCTGTTGCCCAGACTGGAGTGCAGTGGCCGCTCCCGGCCACCGCAGCCTCGACCTCCTGGACTCCGACGATCCTTCTGCCTCAGCCTTCCAAGTAGCCAGAATTACAGGCACGCGCTACCACGCACGGCTGATTTTTTGATTTATTGTAAAGATGAGGTCTCCCTGCCCGGGCGGGTCTCGAACCCTCGGGCTCAGGCAATCCACTCACCTCAGCCTTCCAAAGGCGCAGGATTACAGGCTGAGTCACCGAGCCCGGCTTCATTGAGATATATTAATGAAGATTTAAATAAAGAAGAGATACACTATAATCCTGGATCAGAAGACTCTAATTTTATAAAAATTATCTCTCAATTGATCTAAAGATCTGATTCAATCCCAATTAAGATTGCAACATATTTTAGTGTGTTGACAACTTATAAATCTAGTTCTAAATCCTTATGACAATGCAAAACATTCAATAACGTATAAATTATCACAAAATCCATGCATGTATGCAGTAGAAAGATAATCAGATGTACCTCAACTGTTCTGTTGAGTGGATGTTACTAGATTAAAATTAAGTATCTCTCTTAATTTGTACATCTAAAAAGCTTTATCATTGTCACAACACCATAATAATTCAACGTGGCTGCAGCATTAAGAACAGACAACCAATGGTTTGAAAGGTCAAAGGAGTTCGTTTTAACACTGTAGTCATTTTCTGTTATTTCTGAGGCACAATGATCTCACAAATGGAGTTATCAAAATGTTACTGTCAAAATAAAGAACAAGTGGAAAGAAAAATGGTCCTGTATGTCCTAATATCTTTCATAGTCAGTATAAACTATTGGTGTATGAATAGTCAATTTCTCCACAAACATAGGAACACAGTGAATATAAAGCTTTATTTAATCATGGCTACTTCAACAAAACTCTGTCTCTGGAACTGTATGTTACAAATTTTCTTATACATCAGTTTGTTTTCTATGTTTTACTATATTCCAACTTTCCTGGCTTTATTTGTAATGATAGACTAAGTTATGCTGCCATAACTAACCTCCCCTCCCAATAAAATCTTATTATAATGCATAGCCACTAAAACCTTCCACCATTGACACCTTTTGTCCACTTGAACTTAGTTAAACCATATTTCCTCTTTTCTAACACAGGAAACACGTAATCTTTACCTTCTCATGTTATATCGGAGTCAAAAGTAGAGTGCAGGTGTTAAGAGTTTAGGCTATGGCGTCCTATAGACCTGAGTTTGGATCATGGTTCACTCATGTACTAGATGCCTGACCTTGATAAACTGAATTAATCTTTCATGCCTCTGTTTTGTTTTTCTTTTTATCTGCAAAATGAATTATTTTGAGAGTTAAATGAGTTAATGCAAATAAAGAGATCAGGAGAATGTGTGGCACATGGTAAGCTGTCAAAAGCTCTTCATCATTATCGCTGTTAATAAAACTTGCCTACTAATCCTTTTTAAACAATTTTGAAAAGTAGATATATGTTGGGAGACTAATTAGATCATCAGATACTTTTGAACAACGGTTATTATTTTTATTCTTTCAGTGGTTTTCAATCAGACCAACCGAAGTTTAAATTCTGACTTAGCTACCAATCACTCATATCTCTTTGAGAAAGTTACTTCACAATGCTAAAAATTCAGTTTTCTCAACTATAAAGCCTGAATAATGCTAGAAAGTGCATTATAATCATGTACATTATTATAATTGTATTGTAATGTTTAACAGTCATCAACACAACTAATTCCCACAGAACCTTGATTTGTAGGTGTCCCCCAAATATCAAATCCCATTATTACTGTTATTGTTTTTATTATTATAGAAATGTATGGAGAATATATAGAGAAATATAGAGAGAATATATATCGAGAGAAAATTGCCAAAGACAAAGTTTAGAATGTTTAATAAATATCCTTAATTAAAACCCAACTCCTAGACTAGCTGCTTTTATATTCATATTTCTTTTTACTTTTGCATTTTTATGAATACAACTGGCAAACTCATTTTAAAGTTCTTTTTTTAACAAGTGAAGTTGGACAAAAACAAAAGCTTAATCTTTAGAATTTTGTTACTCAAAACAAGATAAATAATCAAATATTCATTCTTATATATACAATGATTCTTTTCTTTCTTTCCATTTTTATGTTTTTGGTAAGGTTGATCCAAAATGTAAAATTATTTTTAGAAGTACAAACCAAAATGTGTATTTCCCCAAAAACTACTAATCCTTTTATGACACTGGATATCACAACAAGACACTTGTAACCAACTTTCTATTCTTTGAATATTTTAACACTAGTAAGATAATGAGAACTTAAGTAGGAATTACAAATTTTTGAAATGTGCATTTAAAGAATTTGACTACAACTCAAAGTCAATGAATGAGATCATTAACAAACCCTCATGACTTAGCAGGGACCTCTAATAGTATTCATTTTAAATTTGCCTTTAGGGGTTTTAATTGCTCTTATGAGGCTGTAATTTCTCATTATTTGAATTCATACATGTCATTGTAAACATTAAAAACTTCATTCAAAAGAAGATTTGAAGAGTGAAATTAGATTGGGATCTGATCTCCAAATGCTATATCACACATTTAAAGGCCTTGAAATGATACAATGTTTCTAATAGAGAAAGTAACTATGTGTGGACACCTGCATATGTGTGTCCAGTGCCATATGATATGCAAAATACATTTTAAAACTCTTTAAAGAAGATACATATTTTTATCCAATATCCAAACTTAGTATTATTATGAGGGCTTTCTAAAGATATATAAATAATCATTGGAGGAGTATAGATATTTGGGAGCTGATACTAATTACTATAATTAAGCATCTAAACTTTGAAATAAAAGTATAGAAAAAGTCTGCTCACATGAATCCTGAAACATACGATATTTCTGAATGCTAATGTATGTAAGAATTAGGGCTAATGAAAAAAAAAACTACATATGAAACAAAAAACCAAACTACATATGAATAGCTATATTAATAATTATCAACTTGGCATGTAGAAATTTCACTGCTTATTCATTCTCAGCAATAGATGAGCTTAGAGTTGTTTCTCCAAATATGAGGATGAGCTAGCACCAATAAACCCAGTGGTCCTGGCATAGGCCTTTTTATGAAAAACATTTTTTAAAAAGTTCTGTTTCTGCTCTAGATTGAAGTTTTTCCAGTGCAAGGTTAAAAGCTCCAAATGGAAATTCAATGAACCACTATGATTAAACACAAAGTTTGATCATTATTAGTCCTAATTGTTATATACATTAACATTCAGAAATATCATATGCTTCAGGATTCATGTATGAGTATACTTTTTCTATACTTTTATTTCAAAGTTTAGATGTTGTTTAATTATAGTAATTAGTATCAGTTTCCAAATATCTATACTACTTTAATGATTACTTATATATCTTAAGAAAGCCCTCATAATAATACTAAGTTTGGATATTGGATAAAAATATGGATCTTCTTTAAAGAGTTTTAGTGTTTTTCTTATCACTTTAAACAACTAAATATATTTTCTAGCAAGTGCTAGAAGAGTTACAAGTCCTTGTCATGACTGTTCTGCTTAAGAAGATACTAAAGATGTTCATAAATATTTCATAGGAGCATAGACTGTTAGAATTTCTAATTACAAGCATAATTTCTTGAAAGGTAGAGTATAGAAGTGATACATTAGAGGTAGAGGGCATTTTTAGAGGTTGCTAAAAAAACATAGCTGCCATTTCCATTTTATAACCTTTGGCAATTAATTGGAGTAAACAAGATTTCTATTCTTTCAAATAATTATTGAGTACACACTATGTTTCAAATACTTTTCTAGTGGTTGATATAGGAAAGTAAGTGAGATATAGTCACAAGTTTTGAGGGTATAACTACCACAGTTTAGATCTCATCAGTACAAAATATTGTATGTCTCTTATAATAAACAAGCATTTACAAGTCATATGATTATGTATCAGCTGTACTTCCCCTCCATGGGAAGTACACTTAAAATATACTTAGGAAAATTTACACGCATGAAAATAATGCTGTAAACATGTGGCTTTTCTTTTAAATCTTAAGTTTAGAAATATTAAATGGATTCAAAGTGTGTTTTTTCATCTGGTTCCTGCTCTCCGCCAATTTGTTTTTTGTTCTTATTCCAATAGCTATCTGCTTCTTCTCCCTCTCTCACCAGCACTGGTATAAGCATGGCCTCCACACGAACAGCTTTTGCACATTTCACTTGTTCTTGAGAATTCCAATTTGACCAGATATTTTCTCATCCTGTCTTTTGAACTCTGGGCTGAAAGTTCAATCCAGATTTCACACTGGTATGTCACCCATAGAATGTGCTAGCACCCAATTGAAAATGATCAACCTAGGCAGGGCATAACAGTTCAGGCCTGTAATCCTAGCACTTCGGGAGGTGAAGGTAGGAGAATCACTTGAGGCCAGGAGTGTGAGATCAGCCTGGACAAGAAAGTAAGACCCCGTTTTTGCAAAAAATAAAAATAAATAAAAACTAACAAAAATCAACAATTCATCACTGCAAAGGAAAAATGAGCATAGACACAGAATGATATTGGTAAATTTTCTCCCTCTGTCCCAAAGTTTAGCTTACATTTTATTTTATTTTATTTTATTATTTTATTTTTGAATAGGAGTCTCACTTTGTCACCCAGGCTGGCGTGCAGTGGCACGCTCATGGCCACCACAACCTTGACCTGCTAGACTCAGGTGGTCCTTCCACCTCAGTTTTCCAAGTAGTTGGAACAACAGGTGCTTACCACCACACCCTGCTAATTTTTTGATTTATTGTAGAGACAAGGTCTCGCCAAGTTGACCAGGCTGACTCAGGCAATCCTTTCATCTCCATCTCCCAAAGTGTTGGGATTACAAGCATCAGCCACTGCATTGGTTTTTTGTTACTTTTCAATTCTAGCTTGTGTGAAATAAGAGAAACCTTACATTTGGATTCATGTTTTGTGAGTAAAGTTTCAACAAAAAATTTGCAAGAGCTGGGCTCGGTGGCTCAACCTGTAATCCCGCACCTTTGGGAGGCTGAGGTGAGTGGACTGCCTGAACCCGCGGGTTCGAGACCCGCCTGGGCAGCGAGACCTCATCTCTACAATAAATCAAAAAATCAGCCGGGCGTGGTAGCGCATGCCTGTAATTCTGGCTCCTTGGAAGGCTGAGGTGGAAGGATCGCCAGAGCCCACCAGGTCGAGGCTGCGGTGGTTGGGAGCAGGAGTTTGCCAGTCTGGGTGACAGAGTGAGACTCTAACTCAAAAAAAAAAAAAAAAAAAAAAAAATTCCATGACATTAAGTGTTGAATAAATTTACATTATAGAGTCATGTAAATCTTCAGCTGTTAGAAACTATCATACAATTGATGGTAAATAAATATCAAGAGGTATAAAAGCTGCAGTACAAATCAAATCTGAAACATTACCACCTGTATTGAAGTATCTGATTATACATACATATATATTTTCTATATCTATATATAGAAAATATTATATATGTATAATTTTCTATATCTATATACAGATATAGAAAATTATATATATATAATTATTTAAACCTCTGAAGAAAATTAAATAAGTAAAATAGTAACATAGAATTTATTTAATTGTTAAAAACATTTGATTCAGAAAACAATGCTACTTTAAAAGCCATCATATTCATTTCAGGTTTAAGATAAAATAGGCAAATAACCAAGGAAGTGAAAAACTTGTACACTGAAAACTACGAAACATTGAACAAAGAAATTGAAGAAGAAACAAATAAATAAGAACATATCCCATTTTCATTCATTGGAAAAAACATTGCTAAAATGTCAATACTACCCAAGGTGATCTGCAGGTTCAATACAATTTCTTTCAAAATATCAATAACATTCCTCACAGATATAGAAAATCAATCCTCAAATTTGTATAGAATCACACACACAAAAAAACCCCTGAATAGCCAAAGTACTCATAAGCAAAAAGGACAAAGCTGTAGGTATCACAACACCTGACTTTAAAATATACTACAAAGCTATAGTAACCAAAACAGCATAATACTGGCATAAAATCAAACATGCAGTCCAATGGAGCAGAATACAGACTCAGAAATAAATCTATGCTGGAGGGCAGGCAGGTGGGTAGGTGTGTTTAAAAGATACAACATTTCAGTTAGAAGAGAAATAAATTTAAGAGATCCAATGTACAACATAGTGACTATACTTAATAATAATGTATTGTATTCCTGAAGATCACTAAAAAAAGTAGATTTTAGGTATTTTTGTTTTCATTACAAGAAATAAGTGTATATATAAGGTAATATACATGAAAATGTGATCTAGCCATGTGTACATATTTTCAAACATTATGTTGTTCATAATACATGCTATAATTTTCATTTGTCAAGAAAATAAATAAATAAATAAATAAATAAATAAATAAATAGCTGAGTGTGGTGGTATGCGCCTGCAATTTCAACTACTAGGGCAGCTAAAGTAGCAGGATTTCTTGAGTCCAGGAGTTCAGCACCAACCTGAGCAACATAGCAAGATTCCATCTCTTAAAAAATGAATACATAAGTAGGCATAAATAAGTACAAAGAGCTATTACCCTAAAATCAAGAGTCTAAACTGTTTACAGTGAATATATTTAGAGAAGAATGAGGCTTGTGGTGATTCTCTAGCCCAACAAATAAAGAAAAGGATGTTTTAACCTACCAGTTTAGCAAAGATCAAAGAAAATGAAACACACACACACAGACACACACCCACACACACACACACACACACACACACACACGTACACACACACATACACACACGCAGACAGTAAATACATCAGGAAAGAGATAAATTTGTAGAGCCTTTCTGGAGAGAAATTTTCAATATTCAACTTATTTACAATCTGCATACAATTTGACACTTTAACTCAGTTTCAGGGCTCTATTTAAAGAATATTTGTCCTTTAAAGAGGGTTTCCCACATGCCAGGACAATAATCCTAAATCTTCTTTAGGAACTAACTCCCTTTCTCTATACCCTGGGGAAAGAGCAGAACTTATGGGAGAAGAGACAAAAAGGTATGTACATATTATGAGCTACTGCCTGCTTCTAGGCTCCACAGAAATCCTTGACCTAGACAAAAGATGTAGTTTGCTACCAGCGTTATCAGTGAAACTTTGTACAAAATTAAATCAATTAATCCTGGTTTATTTGATTCTTGCTGTAAAAAGCAATTCTGAGTCTGTTTGAAGAACATTTAGATCATTTTATTTCAACCCACTTACTTAATAGGTAGAGAATACTAAGCCCAGAGAAGGAAATTTTATTTTTACTCAAGAATATACAGAAAATTAGTAATTGACCTGAGAATTGAACATATGTTTGTTCCAATTCTAATCAAGTACATTTCCCTTCCGTTATTCCACATTGCCTGTATTTCTCACTAATTTTAATCATGCACCAGCTTGTATACACCATAAGGGCAGGCACCTGGTTTTAATCACTCTTACAGAACTACATATTATAGCACAGCATGGATCACAAAGCAGATGTTTTCTAAAGTGTTATCTAAATAAAAGAGTTACCACCAGAGAGGTGACAAAAATGATACAGATACAGACAGAAAATTTGAGTTTGAAAGTAGAGTATGTTCCCAGTTGAATAGTAGCATGAGAAGGAAGAACTAGTGAAGAGGTGGTCAAAGCAGTAGAAAAAGTATATCATACTGTCAAGGAGGCCAGATCAGGAGCCTGAAGAAGTACATTATGTGGCCCTAAAGAGCAGAAACTCTATTAACTTTTTTTTGCAACATCATATTTGACTCATATAATCCTAAGTCTCTGAATGTAGATCATAGCCAATTCATATGTGTGTATGTATTGACCTCCTGGGCTCAGGCGATCATCCTGCCTTCTGAGTAGCTGTCGTGTGAGTAGCTGGGCATGTGTCACCATGCCCAGCTAATTTTTTTGTTGTTGTTTTGTAGAGACAAGTTCTCACTATGTTGCCCAGACTGTTCTTGAACTCCTCGGCTCAAACAACCCTAACGCCTTGGCCTCTCAAAGTGCTAGAATTACAGGATTGAGCTACCAAGCCCAGTACAATTCATATTTTGAAGATTTTTTTTAGCACCAGTATACATTTGAATTATTTAATGATTATCCTTATAAAACTGTAAGTTGCAAATATTTTTTCAGTGTAAGAAACTCAGGAACTTTCCACCATGCTGCCAAAACCATGAATGAGATGTTTAGTAAGAATTTCTTTACACTGATGACAAAAATGGTCCAGGAATATTGTGTTCTCAAGCAGACATTACATGAACTAGTCTTGGGCTTATAATAATCAAGATACCTGTGGCCAGAAAAAGAACTAAGGTAGCAGAATCCTCACCAAAGCTCTGAAGTGTATATCAAATACATTGCTTCCGGGAGGAGTTTGGCCTTGGCCTTAATTATCATGTAGTACACTATAGATTATATAGTAATACTGATATTGTTGCTTATAATTAACAAAGTAGGATGTCTATGTGAGTGTATTATTTCAAAATAAACTAATTAACCTTCAACTAATAAAGATACTCAAAGTTATTATTTCCAGGTTCTAGTTGTCTACTTCTAAATGAAAAAAAATTGATTATTTCTTTCCAAGACAGCTGAAGTTCTGAAAGACACATCATTGGTCTTCCCCAAAAGTATAGGAAGGAGTGTAGAAAATTCTCATCCCTTTTGCTCCTCATCTTCGGTTGCTGCTAACAAGGTTTACAGGTAAGCATACGCCCTGATGTTAATAAAGTTAAAGTCTATAAGCAACTGTATTTACACAAGCCTAACGTAAAATGCATGAATTTCAATAATACCTGCTTCAAAGAGTTACCCAATGTAAGGAATATGTATCTGTTTTTACTGTTTATATTTAACACGTTTTAAGTAAACTGTTTCATTAATACAAAAGAGATCAACTTAATAGACGTGCTATAAATTATTTCGATAGAGACTTATATAGTTACACAAACTAATTAAATTTCCAGTGACATGCAATCTGATAGAATGGTGAAATTGTGCTTGCGGCAAACATATTCCACAAGGATTTGGGTCAATTACATATCATTTGACACATTGAAAATAAATTCCTTGTTAAGTGGAAAGTGATAAATTTGGTTTATAGTAATTATACATAGACCATATAATTAAAATGTAATAACATTTCAGCTCTTAAAAAATGGGTTCTATTTGGAATTTAACATTGTAGCAACTTGGAGATAGCATAAAATATAAACTTATTTTAAATCATTTTTGAAAATTTTTAATTAACGGGAGAACATGGTTCTGAAGGTAAAATATATCAATAATGTAATGGAAATCTCACATGACTGAATAAGAAATACAGAACAGAGAGATAAAAACCCTTTTTAATGCTATAAAAATATCTCATTCTCACCCCTCCTATATATTAGATAGAGGGGAAGAACTGCATCAAATATAGTTCTTCAAAATAGCAGTTAATCCAAAAATAATTCACACTCATATTCTGAGAATTCACAGCTTTTCAAGTAAAATACTGAACTATAACTTATATAAGACCTTTATGAAAAATATCATTTTAATTCAATTTCAAAAGTATTTATTGAATGCCTACCAGGAGTTAAGTAGAGTTCAAAGGTATAAATCACAATAAGATCAAGGTTTCTTTTTGTTTTTTTTTTTGAGTCAGAGTCTCACTGTCGCCCAGACTGGAGTGTAGTGGCACACTCACAGTCACTGCAGCCTCGACCTGCTGGGTTCAAGCGATCCTTCCGCCTCAGCCTTCCAAGTTGCTGGAACTACAGGCACGCGCTACCACGCCCAGCTGATTTTTGATTTATCGTAGAGACGAAGTCTCACCAAGTTGCCCAGGCAGGTCTCGAACCTGTGGGCTCAGGCAATCTGCTCACCTCAGCCTCCCAAAGTGCTGGGATTACAAACAGCACCGAGCCCGGCCAAGATCAAGGTTTCTGTCCCTGAGAATGGCAGTCTCAGAGGGAATCTAGATACCATGTAAACAAATATTTGTAGAAAATGTGATGACTGCTATACTCTACATATGTACATACTGTTACGAGAGTACAGATAAGGAATCATTCTGCATGGTCTGAGGTGTCAAGGGAAACTACAGAGAGAAAATGCCTGAGAAGAGTCTTCAGAAAGGAGTTCACCAGGTAGGAAAGCGCAGAAAGAGCATTCTAGGAATATGACATAATCAAAGACATGGCAGGATTTAGTGAATTTGAAGAAGAGCTTGACTGGAGATTAGGACATTGGTTCTCAAACTCAAGGCAGAGAATCCGTTTCATCAGAATCTCCTGTGGAGTTAAATGAAAATAAAAAAGCTTTAGGTCCTACTTCTAAACATTCTATTTAATTATAACTGAGGTGTGACTCAAGCATCTCTAAAATATCCTCAGTTAGTTTTCATGCTCAGTATGTTTTATTCAGTAGATCTAGATGGGTGAAATTTTAAAGATGCATTTTACTGTATCCTGATGAAGGTGGTCCCTGGATCATATTGCAGAGATATGGCTTAAAGAGTTTGGAGGGAAAATGACTTGAATTGACGCTGTAAACCTAGATCAAGGGTAAAATGTAGAAGATTTTATATTTTACGCTAAGGAGCTTGGTCTTTATTTAGGCAATGAGAAGTTACCAAAACACAGTGGCTTAAAATAACCACCAGTTATTTGACTTATAATTCTGCAGATTTACTCAGCTGGATGTTTCTTCTGATGTTGGCTAGGCTCCTTCATGCATCTGTGGTCAGGATATGGGTCGGGTACGTAGTTTTGCTGATCTGTGCTGGCTCTCCCACCTCTGATGCTTCAACTAGAACAACTGGACTGACTCGGCTCTGCCCCATGTGGTCTTTCATCTTCCAAGCTTGTTAAAGTGACAGGGGTAGGATTCCAAAAGAGTGACTAGAAGCACCTAAGGACTCTTGAACATTAACTCTGTCAACATTCTCCTATTTAAAATAAGCCACAAGGCCTACCAGATTCAAGGGGTGGGAGGTAGTCTACTTCTCGTTGGGAGGAGCTAAAAAGTAGTATTGTAAAGGGAAATAGGAAAAGAGGAGCTGGTGATGACTGCCATCATTGCCTCCCAATTCCTCACAGAAATCATTACAGGTCTTCCTGTTTGTTTGTTTTTCATTTTGATAGGTAAAGTACCTAACAGAGTCTCTGGTACAAGTTAGGAATTCAATAAATGGCTGTCACTTTTTCATTTCCCTTTTACACAGGGTAGAAATATTAACATAATAAATTTTCAGGAACATTCCAATGACAGCACAGTCAATAATTGCTTTGAAATAGCGAAGGCTGGAGACAGAAAAACTAATTTTAGCATTTTTACAATAATCTATGAAAAAGAAAGGAATGCAGACTGAAGCAATGACAATGGGAAAAGGAGAGAATGGAGTTAAGAATTGTTTTGTAGGTATACTTAGTTATTCACTATGACAGAGTGGTTGACAATGTGAACTTTGGATACAGGTAGACCCGGGTTCAAATCCTTGCCTTTCCAAATGCTAACCATGTCACCTGAAACAAATCATTTAAACTGTCTAACCTTTAATTTCCTTATTTGTAAAATGAAGATAGCAGTGCCTTCTTATTTGTAATAATTGATGACTAATTGAATCTTAGTAATTATCATAATTAAATGAAATCCTGGAGGTAAAGATGTGGATACAGCATCTGGCACATTATGCAAACTTACTAAATTACAGTTATTAGTAAACTTTAAAACTGGAATAAGGAATGACAAAAAAGTAAATCAAGAATGATTCCAAGATATATTAGTTATACAACTGATTATGTAGCAGAACCATTTGTTAAGATTAGGGAAATAGAAAAACAGTGACTGTGAAGAGGAGAAAATGCTAGTAGTTTGAACCATAAGTTAAGGTGAGACACCCTAACAGAAAGTCTAGAGTTCTGCAGACACTGGGTGTGGAAAAATAGGTAATTATTAGGCTACAAAAGTGATAAAATATGTACAAGGGAAAGCACAAAAAGTAAGATTTCAACTTTTTAAAAATCACTTATTCTGATAAACATACTTATATATTTTTCCCTACTTACTGCTGTATTTGTTTCACCTACTCACCAATATGAGTATACTCTTCCTTTCTATGGAAGATAATCTCTTTATCTGCATCACCTTAAAAATGTTGGATAATAAGAGTAGCTGGACAAAAGTTGTAGGTGTTAGTGAAAAGGATCTAAAGTGTGCATTGTGTTTTACTTTGAATAGGCTAGAGAACTTTTAAATACAATATTATTCATATTAAATAAATAAGTATATGCGTATATGTATCACTGAGTGAAGAAAGCTCAATCAAGTTTGATCATTTGTGATTAGTGAGAAAATTTACATGGAATATGTAACAATAAGGTAAATACATATTATACTTAGGACTCATGTGTTTATATGGAGAGTGGAAGAATTACTACCAATAAGATTGTCAAGACTCTGTATTTTAAATGGAAAAGTTTGTATAATTTATTACTATAAACGTGTAGGTTTTGTGGTTATTATAAGCTTTGAGGTTAAAGGCTATATTTGTGAAAGTTTTAAATTTTCTGCTTATAAATCACATTTGTGGTTAAAATAGAGGATTTTGTACTTAAATTAGACATTTGCTGCAAACCTGGTTACTTACCAACAAAGATTTTTTGGAAATTTTTTATTGATACATAATATTTTACATTTTCATGGGATATATATGAGTTATATACACAAAATATATGATCAAGTCAGGGTTTTAGAGGTATTTATTACTTTGATTAGTCATCATTTTTATATATTACTACTTTGAAATATACAATATATTATCTCTAACTATAATCAACTTATTCTGCTGTAGACTATTAAGACATTTCTTCTTTTTAAAGTTTGCCTAGAAGATGCTTTATGAACATTGGTGCTCCTATGTTGGGTGCATATATGTTTAGGATGGATATTTCTTGTTGATGGATTGAACCTTTTATCATTATATAGTGACCTTCTTCATCTTTTTAAATTTTTTGATAGCTTAAAGGGTATTTTGTCCAAGATTAAGATTGCAACTTCAGCTTTCTTTTGTGTTCCATTCGCCTGAAATTTTGCTTCCCATCCTCTACTTTGAGTCTGTGAGTGTCCTTTCTGGTGAGATGAGTCTCTTGGAGACAATATATTGTTGCCTCGTGGTATTTTATCCATTTTGCCATTCTATGTCTTTTCAGTGGTGCATTTAGTCCATTTACATTCAGGCTAATTATTGAGATGAAAGAGTTCATCCCTGTTGTGAGGTTCTTATAGAGTTGTTGTTGTACTTGTTTGTTTATTGTCTTTCTTTTGGTTTTTTTGGGGGGGGGGTTGATTCATGTGTGTTTTCGATCTTTTTCCTGTACTTTTGTGAAAAACATTGTCATTCTTTTTTCCTTTTCTTCTGTGTTTAATACTTAAGTGTGTCTTGTAGAGGTGGTATGGAAGTTGGAACTGGCAACCGATTCCCGATCAAAACCCAAAGTGCCCAGGCCATAAGAGATAAGATAGACAAGTGGGACCTCATTAAACTGACAAGCTTCTGCAAAGGCAAAGAAACCATTAAGTGATTATGGAGACAGCCCACAGACTGGAAAAATATTTGCCAACTCCATGTCTGACAAAGGCCTAACATCAAGTATCTACAAGGAACTCAAATATGCTGAAAAGAAAAAAGAAAACAGCCCCATTACAAAGTGGGCTAAAGATATGAATAGACACATCAAAAGAAGACATATGAGCAGCCAACAGACACATGAAAAAATGTTCAGCCTCACTAGTCATCAAGGAGATGCAAATTAAAACTATACTGAGATACCACGTAACTCCAGTCAGAATAGCCATCATCAATAACTCCAAAAATAACAGATGCTGGAGAGGGAACACTTCTACACTGTTGGTGGGAATGTAAACTAGTACAGCCTCTGTGGAAATCAGCGTGGCAATTCCTAAAAGTTCTAAAACTTGACCTTCCATATGACCCCGCAATTCCCCTACTGGGAATATACCCAGAAGAACTCAGGTCACTCTATAAAAAAGATACCTGCACATGTATGTTTATCACAGCATTGCTCACAATTGCAAGAACATGGAACCAAACATGCTGCCCATCAAAAGAGGACTGGATAAAAAAAAAAATGTGGTACATATACACAATGGAATATTACACAGCCATAAAGAAGAACAAAATCATGAGCTTTGCAGCAACCTGGATGGAATTAGAGTTTATAATTCTGAGTAATCTCTCACAGAAACAAAGAGCTGAGTACTGTATGTTCTCACTCATAAGTTGACCTTAAACAACTACTGTATTACTGTTGGAAAGAGATTGAAAGAAGCAGGAAACTGCGGGGAGGGGGTGGAGAGTGGGCAACTGGGATTGACAGTAGTCGATATCCGCCTGGGGAAGGGGGGGCACACCTCATCAATAAGGGTACCTGTACAAGGAACATTTGTATACCTAACCCTGAATTATACCCCACAATTTCAAAATAAAAATTAAAAGAGGGATAAAAAGAATATATGCATACGGAACACAATAAACAAATAAAAAACAGATGCTTTCCAGGTTAAAAAAAAGGCATTTCTTCTAAGTGTATATTTGCACCCATTAACCATCCTTTCTTCATCGCACCTCCCACTCGCACACTCTTTCCAGTCTCTAGCATATCTCTGACGTCCATAATTCTATTCTCTACCTTCATGAGATCAACTTTTCTAGCTACTACCTATGAGTGAAAACTTGCAGTACTTTTCATTCTTTGCCTGGCTTATTTCACTTAATGCAAGCCCTCCAGATTCATTCATGTTGCTAAATATGAAAGAATTTCATTCATTTTTATGGCTGAATAGTATTCCATTTTGTGTATATGCTGCATTTTCTTTATCTATTCATCTTTTGATGAACACTTAGGTTTGCTCCATATCAAAGCTATTGTAAATTGTGCTATGATAAACATATGAATGTTGGTAACCCTTTGATATACCGATTTCTTTTCCTTTGGATAAATACCCAGTAGTCAGATTACAGGATCAAGTGGTAATTCTATTTTTAGATTTTTGAAAAATCTCCATGTTGTTTTCTATAGTAGTTTTATTACTTTACATTCGTACTATCAATGTATAAGACTTCCCTTTTTCTAAATCTTCACCAAATTCTGTTGTTGTTGTTGTCTTTTAAATAAGAGCCATTCTAACTATGGTAAGATGATATCTCATTATTTTGATAGGCATTTCCTTGATGACTAGTGATTATGAACACCTTTTCATATACCTATTGGCAATTATTATGTATTCAAAATAGATCACACCAATTTCTCCTGGTCTATAAAGTTTCTGCTGAGAAAGTCTGCTATTGGTCTGATGGGGGTTCCTTTATAGTTGATTAGATGCTTTCTTCTTCTTGTTTTTGGAATTTTCTTTTTGTCTTTGACTTTTGGGAGTTTGATTGTAATGTGCCATGGAGATGAGAGTTTTGCTTTGTATCTCCTTGGGGATCTGTGAGCGTCCTGCATCTAAGATATTTATATTTCTTGCTAAACTTGGGAAGTTTTCAGCTATTATTTCATTAAATAGGTTTTTAAACCCTTTTGTTTATCTTCACCTTCAGGGACACCACAAATGTAAATACTTGGTCAAATGTAAATACTTGGTCACTTTATGGTATCATATAGTATCATATAGTAATGTAGGCTTTGTTCATTCTTTTTGTTTGTTTGTTTTTTGTGTGTGTTTTTTTTTGTTTTTTGTTTTTTTTTTGAGTTGGAGTCTCACTCTGTCACCCAGACTGGAGTGCAGTGGCTGCTCCTGGCCACCGCAGCCTCGACCATTCATTCTTTTTTACTCAGTTGTTTTTATTCTTATTACACTGTGTTGATTGAAAAGACCTGTCTTAAGTTCTTTTTTTCTGCTTGATGTAGTCTATTATTGAAGTTTTCAAATGCATTTTGTATTTCATTTAATGAATTCATTAGTTTCAGACTTACTGCTTTATTTAGTTTTTTAGTATCTATCTCTTTGGTAAATTTCTCATTTATATCCTGAATTTTTTTGTGGTTTTTTTTTTTTTTTTTTAGTATCATCTTGTATCTCACTGATCTTCCTTAAAATCAATAGTTAAATTATTTTCCTAAGATTTCATAAATTCATTTTTGTTTGGAATCTGTTGCTGGATAATTAAAGTGTTTTTTGGAGGTATCATACTTTCTGTCTTTTCATAATTCCTATATTCTGATAATGATATTTGTACATCTGGTATAACAGTATTTCTTATCATTGAATTTGCTTTTGTAGCTTTATCTATGGTGTTGGTTGGGTAGGCACTTTGGTTTTGATTCTGAGTGCATGCAGTAGTGTATCCTCTGTATGATTTTCTTTGGCTATAAACATCAGTGGTATCTGTGATTTCTTTCCTCATTGGCATAGGTGTGGTTATTAGGGGAGACTATGGCGAAGTTTTGTTGGGCACTACGATACCAAGTTGGACAGTCTTTGGACCTCAGCAGTGGCAGCAGTGAGCTGAGTGTACCTATTTGAGGCCTCAGGGTGACACACACTGGCATCAGTGGAAATATGGTCAAGCAGGTTGCTTTTTGGGCCTCCAGATGACTTGCTTAGATGTCTGTAGTTACAGTAGTGGGTCAGGTGAGTGGTAGAGTCTCAAGCCCTTGGGTAGTGGTGGAATGACTCTCTGGGTCTTTAATGGTGCACATTGGTACTGTGGTGGCTGCAATGGTCAGGGCTGACTATTTTCCAGGCCTGCAAGTGGCACATCTAGGTGTCAACAGAGTGGGTGGACCCAGTCTCAGGCCTCTGGGAGGAGTGTTCAGGTGCCAATGCTGGTATACTAAGTTAGGCAATCCCCAAGCCCTTGAACTGTGTGTGCTGGCAAAGGGATGGGGTGAAGCCAATCCAGGTAGACTTGTATTCAGGCCCCATAGTGTATACAGGGGTTTACCATGGTAAGCAGGAGCAGAATTATTCTCAGGTCCCTGGAGCAATGCTTGGGTTGGGTCAGCAGTGGTTGTGCTGCCACCTTGCCATTGAGGAGGGCAGAACTGCCTTCAGTGGTGGTAGCCTAGGTTGATGGGTGGGGACCATGTGCCCTGCTTCTGTCTCAGCCCTGGTACTAACAGCCCAAATCTCACTCATGCCTGAACCCTGGTGCCACTGGAACCCATGATAGTGCACAATTTGTTGTGGGACTTTCCTCTCAAAATGGCACTATGCTGTAACTACTTAGATCTTGGAGAGAATGTGGAACCTGACACAAGCACTCTCCTTAGAGCAGGTCCTTTATGTGGTCCCCAGAAAACTCTCCATATAAGCTCCAGATCCCATGAAGGCCTAAGAACTCTACTGTGACCAGAGTGCAAGAATCCCTGGTCAGAAAGTGGTCCACAGGGGTCTCTTACATCTTCCCCACATTGGGGAGTTTCTCCCAGCTTCTAGCAAATCCTGCTAAACAGGCTGCTTCATTTCTCTCTACTTTCTTGCTTTAGGTGTTTCCTTCTACTTTTCTGTTGAATTCCAGTGTTCTCTTATATAATCTATTTTAAGTGTGGTTACCTACTCATTATTTTGATTCTTCTTAGAGAAGGAGGTAAGTACGAAATTTCTCAAGTCAGCAATCTTGAAAGCTCTATCCAGTGAAGTTCTTTATTCAATGTGCTTTCATAGTCATTGGATTGTATATATTCTGTGGTCTCTTCTTCCTTCCTTACCTTAGCTTGCAGAGAAGGTCAATCGTAATTGTAAATCTAAAATAATGGCAGAGAGAAAGGGTTTCCAAAAATGTTTTTCATAAATAGCAGAAGAATTACAATCCATGATATGCATGCTGAGGAGCACAATAGGCATGTTCAGGAATGTCCCGACAAGGGGAAACTTGTAAAGGCAAAAAGGAGAAGGGTATTCAGATGGTTTTGAACAAGAGTACATTAATTACAGGGGCTTATCACAGGTGGTAATACACACACTAGCCATTATTAGAAGAGGGTCTTCACAGAAGCTATGGTGACTGCAAGATTGCAATCTAGTAAGGCTACTTGCAAGATTGTGTTTAGGGCTGGATGTTACTGAAAAGATATCCTTGTAGAAGTGGCTTTAATGACAAAGTTGTGATTTTGGCAAAGTTCTTTGGTGACAGTACCTGTTGTCAGGCAAATATGCATTAGGACCCTCCCTTTACAGGTCTACTGACTCCATTTTGTTAGGGTTGGAAATAAGCTATCTCATTTTGATTCTGTCAAGTTTCACACACATAAAAGTTTTGGAGTCTCACAACATTTAATCTTTTTTTTTTGAGTTGGAGTCTCACTCTGTCGCCCAGACTGGAGTGCAGTGGCCGCTCCCGGTCACTGCAGCCTCGACCTGCTGGGCTCCGGCGATCCTTCCGCCTCAGCCTTCCAAGTAGCCAGAATTACAGGCATGTGCTACCACTCCCAGCTGATTTTTTGATTTATTGTAGAGATGAGGTTTCGCTGCCCAGGCGGGTCTCGAACCTGCGGGCTCAGGCAATCCACTCACCTCAGCTTCCCAAAGGCACGGGATTACAGACTGAGCCACCGAGCCCGGCTACAATATTTAATCTTAAACCTTCTCATCAAATATCATGGTGACCTATATTTTCTTTTTATTTTAACCAAAGCTGAATCCAAGTATCTTCTTTTTAAGATTAATACTTTTTTCTTTCTCACTAGACTTTTAAAAATGTTAATTTATAATATTGTCTTCCTATATTCTTCTCTTTCTAACTTTCATTCAAACTGATGATATACTCTGTGCTTCATGTAATTGACAAATGGACATACCTCTACTGAGAGCAGGCATAAATCATAGAGTGGTTCAGATTAGAGGAAATAAATAGTAATTTTGGAAAAGAAACTGGAAGGCTCCCCCTAGAAGGGCTTCCCCAAGACTAGAAATAGTTATTAATCCCTGGGATGACGGAAGGAGAAAAATCAGCAAGTCTATTAAGGGAGAGTTGTACTCTCTACTCCCATGGCACCTCAGAAATGTAGTAGGACCTCAGCACTGATTGTTACATGGTATAGGAACCTGGATCCTAGACCTGGGGCTTTGAAAATATGGCATGGATACAGCAAAGAGCCCTAGAACACGTGGAATTTCTGTGTCAGATGGAGGAGCTGTTAACACTAAGCATTTAAGAGCAGAAGTCAGAGCTCCTAAAAGACATGAATAGACATTTTTCAAAATAAGAGATACAAGCAGCCAACAGATACATGAAAAAATACTCAGCCTCGCTAATCATCAGAAAAACACAAATCAAAATCACAATGAAATATCACCTAATTCCAGTAAGGATGGCCCTCATCAATTATTCAAAAAACAATAGATACTAGTGAGAGTGTGGAGAAAGGGAACACTTCTCCACTGCTGGTGGAATTGCAAGCTAGTTCAGCCCCTATAGAAAACAATGTGGTGATTCCTAGAACTATAAATTGACCTTCCATACAATCCAGGAATATCTCTCCTAGGAATATACCTGGAGGAACATAAATTGTTGTACAACAAAAGACATCTGCACACATATATTTATAGCTGCACTGCTCACAAAATCAAAATCATAAAACCAACCCCAGTGCCCATCAAAAATGGACTGGATAAAGAAAATGTGGTACAATACATAATGGAGTATTATATAGCCATAAAGAGAACAAAATCATGGAATTCACAGCAAATTGGATGGAGTTGGAGACCATCATATGAGTGATCTTTCACAGAAACAAAAAACTGAATACCTAATGTTCTCACTCATAAGTGGTACCTGAACATTAATCATAATAGCAGCCGGGCTCGGTGGCTCAGCCTGTAATTCCGTGCCTTTGGGAGGCTGAGGTGTGTGAATTGTCTGAGTCTGCGGGTTCGAGACCCGCCTGGGCAGGCGAGACCTCATCGCTACAATAAAATAAAAAAATTAGCCGGGCGTGGTAGCGCGCGCCTGTAATTCCGGCTACTCGGAAGACTGAGGCGGAAGGATCGGGGGAGCCCAGCAGGTCGAGGCTGCGGTGGCCGGGAGCGGCCACTGCACTCCAGTCTGGGCGACAGAGTGAGACTCCAACTCAAAAACAAACAAACAAACAAAACAAAGCTTGCTTATATAACTAGTCCTGACTTGTTCCCCACACCCCACATATCTGTAATAAAAATACATACATATATGCATAATTTTAAAAAAGAAGTCAGAGCTCTTTTATCCATTCTGTCATTACTGTATACATTCTCTTGAGTCTGGGGAAAACTAGGATGAAGACAAGACCCCAATAATGTCAGTTGTAGAATACCAATTTGACAAGCTACCAAGATGAGAAAGCAGAATCAAAATCAAGCTGATTAAAGGAAAAAGACAGTGATATTTCTGGTGCACTCAAGTTGATGAACTGAGAATCATAACCACAAATGTGCCTTAAGTATTTTATGTCATCAAAACATCTATTTTAAGTTTTTCAAAATAAAATATTATTTAATTACTTAATAAGCATATGAAAACAATACATGCTGTCGCCCTCTGGCCCTGAGATTCTGATACCATCACTTCACAACCCCTTAACATTTAGCAGCAGCAAGGACAGCAATTAGGGCAAATGCAAAATTTAAGGTTGTCACACAGTTTGCAAAAGAGAAAGACCAGCTAGAGAGACAAAAACAGCCAAAGAATGAATAATTAGTGCCTACTTCTGCTTAAATATTTCTGAAGGCAGGAAACTTACTAAAATTTGTTATAAGAATAACTTTAGGTAAATTAAATGTAAAAGTGTTCAACTGAGCAATGGACAATTTGCACATCAGGCAACCCCTAGAACCAGAATAGATTCAAAGTAACTCTGGCGCAGCTTTGTGGTCGAAGAGGATTTATGGACAGAAATAGGAAGTAACATACAGAAGACAGAATTTAGATACAGAAACAGTTGGATTGGACACAGCTTGGCGTTGCCTTATTTGAACAGAGTTTGAATAACTGGCCACCTTTGATTGGCCAAAACTCAGTGATTGGCACAAGAATAGGTTATACATCCAGTTTGGTTACAGTTCCCTATGTATGGAGAAACCTTGAGGCTGAACTTAAAATATGTAATGAAGCGGCTTTAGACTAAACTTAATTTAGCAAGCTCCGAGCAACTGCAGGGCATGAGGAAATATTATTGTAGATTTTAAAAAAGTGGAAGAGATCTATACATGCAATCTTAATGGTTTCTTTGGAAAATAAAGGAGCCCTGGAAGCTCCTCATGATTCTGAAACAGAGGGCTCAAGGGTTAGGTGGAAAAAAAAAGTTGCTATGCCACCCACTAGGCCCTAAGCTAAGTAACGGTGCACACACCCAGAAAATGGTGCAAGATACATGTATGGCAAGAATCAGGCGTCCAAAGAATGACAGCTACCACTCTTACAATCATTCATGCAAGGATCTGGGGCAAAGATGAATGCTGCCTCAGAAAACCACATAAGTGACTTATGTAGAAAACACATTATTTGTAAAAAATCACCACCACCAGGCCAAGGTGGATAAAGAATTTTGGTGCATTTCTTCTGCCTTGCTACTACCAGAAGTACAGATAACCAACTCTAGACATTGGATGCCCCAGGGTCTCGTCAGTGGCAAAATGTTGACATTAACAGCAGTAGAAATATCAACTGGACTAAGTGAAAATAGCTATTCTCGCATATACACGTTTTTTAAAAATAGAATTTTACTATACCTACTGTTTCATCACCTGCTTTTTCCATTATGTACCAGCATATATCAATGCAAATATGTATACTATTACCAAGTCATTTTTGATAGTTACGTAAAATTCCATTGACTAGAGGCATCATGACTTAATCCATCCTTATATGGTGGAAAATTTGTTTTTGCTTCATTAAATGTGTATATCTTAAAATAATTTTATCTTATTATAAAGAGTTGTGTATACATTGATTCTTTACAATAAATGTTTAGAAGAAAAAATGTTGAGTCAAAGGACACGAGCAATTGCAAGACTCTTAAGTCATAATGTTAAATTGCTTTACTGATTTATATTCCAGCCAAAGGAATAAGAGCTGGTCAACTCCCTGGTAGCTTCACCACCACTAGATGTATCAGTTATCTTTTGCTGAATAATCAATTACCTTAAACATAATGGCTTAAAGAAATACACATTTATTATCTGATAGGTTCTGTCAGTAATTTTAGCGTGGTTAAGCTATATCCTCTGCTAAAGGGTTTCACCAGACTGCAGACAAGATTTCAGCTGGGCTACATTCTTTTTTTTTTCAATTATTTTTTTTTAACACGAGAAAAGATCAAGTTTATTTGTGTACATATGGGGATACACAAAATAACTGGCTCAGTCAATAATTAGAAATAGAGGTTTGCATACTTAATTTGACAGCTGAAAGGTACAAAAGAGAAAAGACTTCTATCAGAAAAAAAAAATGAGCCAACTGTAGAAGAGGCCTGATCCCTGTAGCTATGATTAGAAATTAACAAATCTGTTGTCTCTAACTTTGGTTTTCTCCTGGCATTTCCTTATCTCTGGGAAGCCATCAGATCTCCTTGATGGTGTGCAAAAGTTTGTCTGTTTGTTTCTTTGTTTATTTTCATTCTTATCTGTAGGTGCAACTGGAAAAAAATCCACTTCTAAATTCACTCAGATTGCTGACCGAATTCACTTCCCCATAGCCAAAGGACTGGGCGCAACCTATTTTTTTTTTCATTGGAATCCTCCCCTAACTCCTAGAAGCCTTTCCCACTTTCCTGCCATGGATCCCTCTATATAAGCAATTTACAATATGCCTTCTTACTTTTTAAGGCCAATGAGAGCGCAAGATAGAGCTGGCTATCAAGAGACTCATGTAACATTATGCAATCATGAGATGACTTCCCATCACCTTTGCCACAGTCCATTGGTTAGAAGCATGTCACATATCCAATGCAAACTCTAATGGAGGGGTTTGCACAAAGATGTGAACACCAGGAGGCAGAAGTCACAGAAGGCCCATTTAAAAGCTGTCAAGCACACTGGATATTATCATTTGCTATACTTTTTATAAATTCAACATGTATTAATGATTGTTTTAATTTACACCTTAATTTGCGTTCATATTGCCTTGATAATTAAGATAAGTTTTAAAGAAAAAGTAGTCAATGATACTAAATTTTCCCTATAAAAAATAAATCAGTAACATAGAAAACTCACAACTCTGGATGAAATTAACCATAAGTTACTGAGAGCTCTTTCTGCACTCAATTTAAAAATAATTAGGCATCGAAATAATTTCAAGAGGAGTAATATTTCATGATGTTTTTGAGAATGTCCTCTGGAACTAGAATGCCTACTGTTTACAAGCTTCATGACTCTGGTCAGTTACCTACCTCCTCTGAGTCTTATTCTCTTATCTGTAAAGTTTAGATGCTATTAATAAGTGCTAAACTTACTGAGAACTTATTTCCCAGACTCTAAGTACTTTAATATTATTCAACTTATTTAATTTTCACAGTAACCTTATGAAAAAGATATTTTGAAATATTTTACCCTGGGATATGGTGAAGATTAAATGAGTTAATTTAAGCAAAGGCCATAGAACAGTACCTTCCACATAATAATCACTCAATAAATGTTAGTTATTATCATTGTGATATACATAGTGCTTTACCCATGTTAGTTCTCCTGGTGATACAAAGAATATAATATAATGTTTAAATTCCAAAAGATTTTTGAGAGAATAAGACAAACACAGGGAAAAATGAAATCAGGATCACAGATATTTCATTAGGCAGCATATATTAAAGTGGCGTGTGTTGTATGTAAGCTCAGAGGATCTAGGGACTTCTGAAAAAGACAAGTCACAGATGGTTTTGAAGAATGATTAGAATTTTGTTCCACATAAAAGTAAGGGGTGGAAAATTACAAATAAATGAACTAGTGGGTTCAAAGGCAAGAAAAAAATGGCTAAGGCTAGTCTCTGACAACAAATTAAACAATATATCGAGCACAGAGTGGCAGGTGTTCAGGCTGGACAGAAAACTTCAAACCAAAATATGGTTGCCCTTGATGAACTGCATTGACCCATGAATATCTATTTATCTAATATCTTTCTTGTTATTATTTATTTAGCTAACAAAATGATGATTTTTTAAAAAGAACACTGTGTCTCAACAAGGACATGCAATTCAATGCTAAATTACACAGTTGCCTTCCATATGAGGAAGGAAACAACCGAATGCCCTCCAGCCTTCATTGCCTCTCATTTACCACCAATCCATCCCTCAAGACTCACCTCATGCACAATGCCTCCCCAGACAAATTCTTAGAATGCTTGCTATCATTTGTCATACAAAGATATAGTACCTTGCATTTTTAGGTAAATATCAAGTGTATAATTTATAATTTTCAATAAGAAGCAGGCTCCTGTCTGAAGAGGAACTCCGATTTACAGCAGGAAAGGGCACTAGTGTTTATTAAGCATCTAATATTAACACATTCCTGACATTATGCTGTGTTCACACATATTTGTGCATTTCATTCTCACCACCACCATTCACCACAAGCTTAACTGGCTCAAGTCCAGTAATGCTGCTATACTGATTAGAACTGTTTGTGCTGATGAAACATACATATTTCCTTTTCGATGATTATCTATAATTATGATGACAAAAATGACAACAAATGAACCTTGCAACTCACAACTCTCTATACCACTCCAGCACAGACAACAGCACCCTAGGCTTAATAAACCTCTATGATTGAAATGAGATATGTTTTGAACATGGCTGAAATATGAGCATATGAAAGTCAGGAGGCATAAAGCCTCAGTCCAGGTTCTAAGCCTTGTCTTGGTAGTCATTTATGCCAGACAACAGCGATAATAAAAAATGTGTTTAGTGGACATTTCTTACATCCAGACACTCTTCTAAGTATATCTACAAATTTATTTAATTCTCACAACTACATGAATGTTCACAATGACATAAATGTAAATGCTCACATTTAATTCTCACAACTACATGAGGTAGGTACTATTATCAACTGCAATGTATACATGAGAAAACTTGTCCTGGGTGACAGCTAGAAAGTTTTACTTCAGGCAATCTTTTTTCTTACTTGTGAATTTTGACATGCTATTGGTTTCTCCCTGCTCCATGTCCCAGCCCTTTGGGCACTGCGAATCAAATTATAAAAAGAAATGCTTTCTTTTATCAGCATTTTTTATGTATAATATATTTATTCATTTTCTGATTATCGACATTACTCAAATAATATGGATAGTAACTAATTTCAAAACATCAAGAATATTGCCAATTCTTTGCACTTCAGCCTAAACACCTACAGAATATCAATGTAATTCTATATATCTTTTACTAACAATGAAATTATTGGTCTATGGTTAGATTGTGATTTTTAAAATGTTTTAAGAAGTTTTAAATGGCCTACATGGACAAGGATTAACCAAGTGGAATACTTACTAAATGGAAGAATTTATTTCTCCTGGTTGATTTTAATGTGTTGGTTTTTTTTAAGAACTATGTTTACCTGAAAGAAGTAGTTCTGTATTTTTTTGCTCTTTCTGTTGCCACTGTATCAAACTTTCTCAACTCTCTTTTAACTGAGTCTTCCTGCTTCTCTAGTTCTTTATAATAATTAGTTCAAATGAAGAGATATGGCATTGTGTACTATTAATATTTATTATAATGTACAGCCATAGAAAACATGGAAAGGTTGGGGGAATGTAGGAGTTAAAAAGTAAAAACTCGTGTTCATATTGCAGCATAGCAAGGAGCAGAAATGCAGGCAGTCAAGGGAACGACTTGAAGATGAGTCTATCAGGACAGACCTTCTTGTCACTCAGAGTCCCTGAGGATTCTCAGCAGCTGCAATGAAAGAGAACCAGACTTGGCTCAACACAGGATAAAACATGCAAAAACCCGAGTTTAGCAGTAAGGAGTATTAATCCAAGAGGTGGATGTATACTGGGCCTGCTGTAACTTTAGAAAGTTGTTTTTAACACAAACAACTACATTTCCTTTCTAAATTCTCAAGCTATAATTAGGCATATATACACAAGGTACTTGGATGGAAATTTCAAAAATAATGATTCATCATGTTTTTTTTCCACAAAGAAGTTTATATTTTTGATGGATCCTCTACATTAAGGCATTAAGTTGTCATGATGCCAACAATATTTCTTTGTAGCTTATCAATACGTTATGAGAGACACATTGCAAAAAATAACAGTAAACATAAACTGAGGATTGGAAATAAACAACACTAGTGTCTTTATCATCTGTTTCCATTCTACAGAGACAACTATACCAAGACAGACATCACACTTAGAGATTATAGTATGAAAATATGAACTCTTTTGTATTACTTCAAAAATATACGTACAAGTTTCATTCTAGGGGCTAGTGGCTACAATGGGTTGAAAAATGTTTAAGATTCACATTTTAGTAGGATGATACCCACTTTACAGATATCAAAACTGAGGTTAAAATTGCTTAGGTATCTTCTTTAACATTATACAGTTAACGAGAAGATCAACAGTTTCTTTGAAACCAAGGTCCAATTCCAAAGTTCTTGTTTGTTTTGCTAATGGATTACTTAGAAAAAGAGGAACATGTCTCAAATAGAACAATAAAAAAAAAAACGAAAGGAAGGGATGATGGGTTTCATAAGAAATACTTTTAAAATCTTATGGTCTTCTTCACCATAAAAAATTAATACAAAACAAATAACTTACACTTGTATGCATTCTTAGTACCTAAAACAGAGGACATTGTTTTAAGCACACACAAAAATCTACCTAAAGACATTAGAAAAATATATCCACTGTCTGAGCGTAGAAGCCCTGGAGAAAGGGACCAGTTGACATATCTGTTCCTAAAACACTTCAAGCAAAATATGGACAGACTCCCCTTTAATCTGCCCAAAAAGACATAGCTGGAGCAGATGTTCTCTTTATGGCCCTTTCTGTTTTATGATCCCATGAATCTATTACCTAATATTTTGCAAATTAAAAATTCCAGAGTGCTTTATGATCATTCTATTTGTGCCTGTCAGTAGCGTGGGAAGTATGCGACATTAAAATCTCTTGCCTGTTGCCTGCAGTTAATACTAATACAGTATAATGAGGTAAGATATACTTATCCTATTTTGATTTAAGAAATCTAATAATGAAATAAGATGTGCCAAGAAGTGTTGGTGAAATATTATTCTTCTCAATGTCATATAATTAAAGAAGATCCAATTTAGACATATTCCTCTATATAAACCTTCTTCTCCTGTGCCCCATAACCTAAGTGATAAGAGGTGAATGCCATAATGGCTTAATGAACCAAGATTTCCCTCAAGTCATAGGTCACAAAGAGTGAAAGAAATCAAAACATTTCATTGCTCATAAATATCTTTGTCTTCAATAACACCATCTTAATAGTCTTTTTTTCGCTAGTCAGCTCTATCAGATTGCACTACTTTGTAGCTGAACTTATTCCACATCTTATTCAGTTCACTTAATCTATTGAGAGAATTTTATTGCCTTTTCAAACTTCAGAGCTCATTCTTCAAATTAGAGTGTTCACCTGCTCTAAGATTTCTCTTTTCTATAAAGCCTGTAAAACTAATGAACACTTTCACAGGCCATGGGATATGGGAGTCAACAGTTGCAGGAGGACTAAATATATCATCTACAGAAGAATGAAATAGAGAGAATATATCACTGCAAACCCTGAAAGAAAGCAAATAGGTTGTACATTGAGATTTCACGCACGGCTAGGGCTGTTTGGAAAGTATAAAAGTGGAAAGAGAAAGTGGCCTAGGAGCAAGTTTTGAAGAAATTTTATGTTAAAAGTTTATAAAAATAACGCTGCATAAAATAAGGAGATGGCCCCAGCACTAAAGAAGAGGAATAAGTGCATACTTGTGAAAGATATTTACTCTGGAAAACAAGATCACATGTTAGTCACTAACACTTTTCATCAAATAAAAACCAAACAATAAACTCTAAAGAAAACAAGAATACGAGAACATAATTTTAAATACTATTTGAACTAATAAAGAACAAAACTTTTACTGTGGAAACTGAATCCACCATAGAGTAATCTGTATGCATCTTCTCAACTGGTGTTCTGATAGGGAAACTGCCAGGGGAGAGGGGGCACACCTCATCAACAAGGGTACCTGCATAATGACCATTTGTATACCTAACCCTGATTGTACTCCATATCTTCAAAATTAAAAATTTTAAAAAATTTAAAATTTTAAAAATACTAAAAATTCATAACAAAAGTAACACGCAAAAATGCATCAGAGAATGAGTATACAAGATTCAGGATGGTTATCAAGGTAGACACAAGAGTAAGGATACAATGGGGCAGGAGCATATATGCAGATGTCAGTTACTACCAACATGCTTCTAATTCTTGCATTGAATAGTAAGTTCAAAGGTATTTACTAGGCAATAGGCCAAGAAGAGAGTTTTTCATTAACCAGTTAAATGATGTATTCAACACCATGTCCCTGAAACCAAGTAATAAATATTGATCATAAAATAAATCCATGAAGACATAGAGTATTACTAAGACCTTTGAAGTCTCTTGTGTGCTCTACAAGATCACATTTCCCTCCATCTTCCATTGTCTGAATTTTGTGTTAATTACGCCCTCATTTTTCTTTAGTTTCTTTCTAAATATGTATGCATTCCTGAACTATTGGCAATTTTGCTTTTTTTTTTGCTTCTATAGAAAACATAATGAACTTATTATTATATGAGTTAATTTCCCTAAATATCATTTTTAGATATGCTAATGTTAATGAATGAAGCTGTAGCTCATTTTTTTCTATTGTTATATAGCATTTCATTATATAAATATAATATATATTTATTCATTCTAATATTAGTGACATCTGGCTTGTTTCTAGTTTGAGGCTCTTATGAACAAGTTGAACTGAACATTCTGTGTATGCCTCTGGCAGTATATTTGCAAGTTTCTCTAGGGAAATGTGTGTGTGTGTGTGTGTGTGTGTGTGTGTGTGTGTGTGTGCGTGTGTGTGTGTTGGGGTGTAGGGACATGAAATTGATAGCGAACTGGGATTGCTCATCTTCAATTTTAACAGGTAATACCAAAGAGTTTTTCAAAGTTGTTGAAGCAGTTTATATTCTCACCATTCATTTGCGTTTCATGATGGCCATATCCTTATATTTTAATTTATTATACATTGAAGGTCTTTATATGTTCTGGATGCTCATCCTTTGTCAGCTTTGTGTTGCACATATCTTCTTCAAATTCATGATTTGTCTTTCCATTCCTCTTATGGTGTCTCTTGATAAATAGAAATTCTTAACTAAATTTTTGAGCTTCTTATACAGTGTTTAAGAAATGTTTCCACTAACATAGAGCAAACGTCAGCAAATTTATAAACCGTCATCAAAATCTGGGATTTTGTAAGTTTATGGTTTGCTAAAAATGTTTTTAAAAAATATTTCAAAAAATTGTGAAATAAACAAAGACAAATATGCACCAAAGTATATAGAGTGCAAAGCCTAAAGTATTTACTCTCTGGTTCTTTGCAGAAAAAGTTTGCTGACCCCTGCCTTAGGACCATAACGATAATCTTCTACACCAGCACTGTCCTAAAACTTTCTGTGATGATGGAATGTTCTATAATCCATGCTATGCAGTGTTAGTCACTTAACATATGGGGAACTCCGCAGTGAGCAGATCTATCAAAACCTACCCCAGGGCCAGCACAGTGGCTCACACCTGTAATCCCAGCAACTTGGGAGGCCGAGGTGAGAGGATTGTCTGTGCCCAGGGATTGGAGACCAGCACGGGCAACTTGGTGAGACCACCTCTCTAAAAAAAATAAATAAATTAGCTGGGTGTGGTGGCACACGCCTATGGTTCAAACTACTTGAAAGACTGAGGTAGAAGGATTGCCTGAGCCCAGCAGGTGGAGGCTGCAGTGGCCGTGATCATGCCACTGCACTCTGGTCTAGCAACAGAGTAAGACTCCGACTCAAAAAAACACAAACAAACAAACAAAAAAAACTGGGAGACTGATTTCCATCTTCTCAAAAATAAATATTTAAGAGGGACTTACTAAGAGAAACCGTGTCTCATGAAGGCAAGAAGAGATGACAGATCCCTGCGCCATTACCCCCAGATCCAGACCTTATACCATAGGGTAAAGGTATACATGCTTCAAAAAGGATGTGTAGGATGGTTGCTTCAAGGCAGGATTTATGGTAAGTATGATAACATCAAGGTTGCTTCGACCTAAAGGCAAGATTTATGGTAAGAATACGCACTTACACAAGGGAAAGTAGATAAAATAGAAATCTTAGAGACATTCCCGGAACTGGGGTTAATCAGAAGTCAACATGTGAATTAGCATCCATGATGAAGTTGCTTTAGCATCCATACATAGTTATTGAATACTTGAATTTTACTTAATGGATTGAGGAAATGAATTTTTAGTTCTATTAAATTAAATTAAACTAAATTAAATTTAAATTGCTACATATACCTACTGGCTATTAAATAGTGCAGTCTTAGGTTTTTTCTTAAAAGTTTTAACACTTTGGTTTTCAAAATTAAGTCTTTAATTCTACTATAATAGATTTTTGTAAATGATGTCAGAGAGCAAATTTAATTTTCTCAAAGGAATAAAAAATAGTTTCCCAATGATTTTTCTATCAGGATACAAATACAATAATATGTATACCCAGCACACTAGGGTAAATGCATGTGACAATTTGAAGTAAAAGGCCTGTAGCAGCTTCAGAAAGTAATATGCCTGTGGTTTTTTAAAATTGTATCACTTTTATAACACATTGGTTACTGCCAAACACTTTATAAATTATTACCTATAGATGATCCCAGACTTATGATGGGGCTATGTACTAATAAACCCATTGTAAATAGTAAATATTGCAAGTTGAAAATACATTTAATACTGGCAGCACAACAGAAGGTACCGTCTTAAAATGGCTGGCATTCCAATTTTTCAACTTAAGAATGGTACAGTTGCGGTAAGCATTCAGTACAAACCCAGCTTCATTGTAAGGCATAAGATGTATCTCAATTTACGATGATGTTACATTCAGATAAAGTCACCTAAATGAAAAAGTCATAAGTCAATCCATCATAAATCAAACCATTGTAAATCAGGGGCCAGCTGTAACTAAATCCTCATCCTGGGACTATTCTTAGCCATATTTTTCACATGGGGAAACTGAGAAACCAAAAGTATGTCCTAAAACATACAGACAATAGGTGCCAGAACCAGGATTTGAACGCAGACAATGTGGCACCAAAGGCCAGTTTCTTAAACCACTACCCTATTCTGGCTCAGCAAATAATGGCTTTTGTTCTTCCATTCCAAACTATATACATTTAGTTCCTTTAAAATTATTTTTATTTTCTTATTGCTCTGGTTCAGAACTAATAACTTCATTGTTAAACTGGTAGTGGTAATACTCTTTCCTGTCTTATTTCAGATTTTGAAGGGAATTACATTTTAGTATGACATTTGTTTCATTTTTTTGTAGATATACTTTATCAAGTAAAGGAGTTCCCTTCTATTTCCTGTTGGTTATAATTTTTCATCATGAATTATGAAATTCATAAAACTAAAATTGAAATATTTAATCAAAAGTTTTTTCTGCATTTGTTGAAATTATATGGCTTTTGACTTTTAATCTCTTAATTGATGAATTGCATTAATTATTGTTCTAATGTGAAAGCAACCTCACATTCTTGGAATAAATACAATCTTGCCATGATACTACATACACACATATAAATTATACAACATTTATATAGATAGAGGTGGGGAGGAAGAGGAGGGAACTTAGGGAAGGAAGGACAGAGAGAAAGATAAAAAGAATATAAGTTTGGAATTGATTTATACTTTTTTAAGATTTTAGCTTTCATGTTTATGACCAAAACCAGTATATAATTTGTTTCATAGATTTTTTTAAATGAATTCTCCTAAGATTTTGTTTACATGAAAGCACTAATGAATTTATTCTTAATTTTAAGAGATACTTTCTGAGTATATGATTCTTGGCTACTTCCTGGCTTCCATCTTTGCATTTGCCATCTCAGCTGTGTTAGTCTTTTGTAGGTGACCTACAAGATATATATGGTTACTTTTAATATCATTTCTTTGTTTTAGTGATCCCTATGTTTATTCACAATGTGTCTATGTGTGGACTTAATCTTATTTATCTCGGTCTGGATTTGTTGGGAAGGCTCAGTATGAAGATAAGTTTCTTTTATCAATTTCATAAAACTTAGCTAGTAACTCATTTGAAATGTTCTTTTTCCCATTCTTCTATTCGATCCTAGCATTTTGACCAGATGCAAGTTAGTCCTTCGTAGTCAATCATCCATCACTCTTAATATCTATTTTATATTTTTCTTCTCTTAGTTTATCTGTGCTAAATCCTGAGTAATTTCGAATTTATTGTCAAGTTTACCAATTTTCTTCAGCTATGTTCAACACATTTTCTAACCAACACAAAGCTTTAGTTTAAACTAGACATCAAGTTTTTATTTAAATAACTATTATGTTTATTTCTAGAAAGATCTATTTTATCCTTTGTCAAATCTTGCCATTAAAATGTGGTAGTATTTTCATTTTTTACTCATTCTTCAATCATCTGTTTTATTTCTCCAAACATGTTAAATATAGTCACTCATTTTATTTTTCTTTTACTATAAAGTCCATTGTTCATTGTCTTTGCAGGCTGCTTTAATTTGGCAAGTGTGTTGTTTCTGTTGCTATTCTGTTACAATTCTTTTTGTTTGTTTCCTGTATTTTTATAAGTTTTGATTATAAACTCAACAATGGTTATATAAATATACAGTTGAAACAATGACTCACTATTCAGAATTCAACAAAAGAAATTTATCTCTTTAACAGGTCAAGTGAGATCAAATATATGATCATCTTGGTAGACATAAAGAGGTATTTTATAACATTTATCAACCATTCTAAATCTCTTACTTTAAAAGACCTGTAAAATAAGCATACAGAATATCAATTAATGCAATAAAAATTATGTTATCTTAAAATATCATATACTTGATATAGTAGTGATGCATATCCTAAAAACTCTAAAATATTGTTTCAAAAAATGTGTGCTTAACAGATGTAAAGAAATGGGCTTTGTAGGATGCTGGGAAGCCAGAAAGAAATACTTCTTAAGGATTTCTAAGTAGAAATTCTACTTTTCTCCCTAGATGAGAATGTGACCTCACTGATATTGAATTTGGGCCAAGATTAGGGAAGCCTGTTTGCAAGCATCCCTTTAAATGGAAACATTAAGCAAAGAGATTTCTTGAATAGCAATGTGAGCCCTGAACTATGGAACAACTGAAAATTAACCGTTGCTAAATATAGTCTAATAAAATGCTACATTTTCAGAGGTCATTATCATCTGGGTGCCACTCGGTGGAAGACTGGGAGACAAGGGATGCAGCATTGTGATATGTTGTATCTATTGAATTTCTGAGTTTTTGGCTAAATTAATCTGGAAGTTACAGCAGAGTGTAAAAGTATGTGTAGAGCTTTTTCAATAAATCAATAATACACCTGAAATCATATGACAGGACACTGATATCAAGTGGTGAAGAGTTGAATTTTTTAAAAGTTCTATGATTAAAAAGTCTGTAAAATTATATATCTTAAACACATCTATTCCTTGAAAATTTACAAGCATAATAAATAAGCAGAGACTCCGTGAATTCTAACAATAAAGAAAATTGCTTGGTTTAGAGCAGGAGTTAGCAAACTTCTTTTTCTATAAGGATTCTATAATAAATATTTTAGACCTTGCAGGCCATAGGTTTCTGTTGCATCTAATCAATTCTGCATTTGTTGTGCAAAGAAGTCATAGAAAATACGTCAACTAATAGGCATGGTTGTGTTTCAATAAAACTTTATTTACAAAGATAGGCAGAGGGCTGTACCATGTGCCATAGGTTAGAGTAATTAAACATTTCCTACACTTATCTTATCACATAAGTTTTTCACCTAAATCCCAATTAATAGCTATATATTTGTAAATAATAAATAAATTTAAATGATTACAGATCTTACTAGATAAGCAAAGATAAGTCTTTTAAAATGTCATTTTTGGCTTTATGTAAGATGGATGTTCATTATATATTATCTAAAAATATCAAGAAAGAAAGGGAAGAAAATTTAATCTGTTGTGTTCAATTTTATTATATTCATTCAACTTCTTGTCTTTAATGATATATCTGTGATTATCTTAATGCTATGGAAATAGGCCTAACACATATTATGTTCATATTATAGAGTTGAGGTTAACAAAACAAAAAATATTAGAACTACAATTAGAAATTAAACAGATATTTTACATTTTATACATTTTATGTTATTTTTTCTATCTTAAACTCTTAGTGACATAACATATGTCTAAGAACTGAAGGAGGCATCCAACAAATATTTGATGAATGCTGACCATATGGCTACCAAATGCAGTATGCGGCATCCTGTAGTCCATATCTCATAATTACCCTGACTTTTGATCATTGCATTGGGCACTTTAGTATTATTAAACATCTCTATCAATGAAACCTAAATGAGGTACTATGAACAAATTATATATAGATTTTCTCTTTCGACTGTCAAAATGTAATAAATATCTTATTGTCCTAACTGTATAATTTATCCTTTATTTCTTAGCATTAACAGTATCTTGAAGCAAAATATTCCTGAAGATTTTAAAGACTGAGAAAATTTATATGGAGGAGAACAAAGTTCACCTTTGGTTTAACCACTGTGTGGAACCAAACAAATCACTTTACTTCTTCAACCATCAGTTTCATTATTGGTAAAATAGAATAATTAAACACTATTCACAGGTTATTATGATAATTATAGGATATCATGTATGTGGAAATCTGAGCAGTGTTCCTGGCTCTTAACAGGTACTTGAGAAAGGATATGTCGGGCTCGGTGGCTCAGTCTGTAATCCCGCGCTTTGGGAGGCTGAGGTGAGTGGATTGCCTGAGCCCGCGGGTTCGAGACCCGCCTGGACAACTTGGCAAGACCTCATCTCTACAATAAATCAAAAAATTAGCCAGGCATGGTAGCGCGTGCCTGTACTTCCAGCTACTTGGAAGGCTGAGGCAGAAGGATCGCCAGAACCCAGCAGGTCGAGGCTGCGGTGGCCAGGAGTGGCCACTGCACTCTGGTCTGGGCGACAGAGTAAGACTCCAACTCCAAAAAAAAAAGAGAAAGGATAGTTGCATACGAAGGAGAAATGATTCTTCACTTCATTAATTTTATTCACTATGACTTATCTCTAGTCTGAATATGTTTAGAAAGCAGGTTTCATCTTTTAGAAGGCTCACTTAAGGGAATCAACAGAGAAATCAAAATATGTTTCAGTCACATTTCAAAACAAAATATTGTAAGAATTCCCCACATGGTTTAGAAGTAGTTTCACCACAGAGTAGTGTGGTAATAGAGTTCTAAATAATATAGTGATTGTAAGATGTCATTATTCATTCTCATGACAATTTCAGAGCAACAGCCTGGAGAAGGCCACACTTGCATTACTAATAGTGGTAAGACTTTGCTCATTTTAAAAGCATTCAATCAGCAAAACCTCCCTTTCCATTAACGATTTCCAATCAGAAATCTCTCTCAACAGACTCTAATGCATTTTTCATTATGATGCTCTATGCTCCCCAGCTTGCAGCTCAGCCATCCCTCACTATTTTACTTCACATTAGAAATACACTACTTCTATTTTACTGACCTTCTGAAATCAGAAAACAAACCCAATTCCCGTCTACACGGAATGTCAAATCATTACATAATATATGAAAAAACTATGTGCTGCTAAAGGGTTGGTTTGGACCAAACTTATTTTAAAAGAGAGCTGTTATAATGCTTGCATGAGTATATTCAATGTCTTATTCAATTTTTTTTTTAAAGAGCTACAACCTTTGAACTACATCCCCAAATGGTTTGGGGCAATCACTGCCTAGTATAAGCAAAGATATCTGAATATTTCCATTGTGGAATCTGGTTTGCTGCCTATAGGCTCTATACATAGCAGTTTCAATTAGGGAACCTGCCCTATTCTTTAAACGTCCCCACAGGACATGATCTAATTCTAAATTCCAATCTTCATTAGTGCACCATATTCTCAACCCTTAACTCCCGGTTAATTTAATTCCGTTCATCTCCTCTTCTAGTCTGACCTCTATAAAACTAACTTTAAGGTTTTCTTTTTTGTGCTATTGTAAATATCAGACCTGGGAGAAGTGTCATCTAGGATTCCAGTGAGCAAGCTAGAGGAAAAGAGGGCTGAACTATTAGCTATTTCCTCAATCACACACAGACATCTAAACTTTTGGCTTTTGGGTCACAGCTTCTCTGCCTGAATCATACTTCTTTTCCTATTTCCCTGAAAAATATATATTTATCTTTCCACTTGAAGACACCTTTGAGTTTCCCACCGCAATTGCCTTTGTAAGATGTTTTCTTTTATCCCTCACCAAATCAAAATCGTTCAAGGGAAAAGACCTATTTTTTTTTCTCTCCTACACTTTGCACATTAGGAATATGGGAGCTACTGTGTTAAATGAAGTTTTGCTTAAATTAAAAGAATAAATTGTGAATCATGAAATAAATATCCACACCTCATTGGGATCCCAAGACCTAATGCCTTTACTTTTCCTCCCAACATATCTGCAAATTGCCTTTGTCATCCACTTTGGTATGTACTATTGAGCACTTCTGTGATGCTTTGCCACTTGTCCTTTAATACCAGGTTCCATGCTCCCCAAGTTGTTTTAACTTAACTGTTACCTCACCCTTTGTCCTTTCGTAATTTGATTGACTACGGTGACTTTTGAGCCAGATCTGAGTTCAAGCCCAGTTCTAATCCTTTATTGCCATGTGATCATAGGCAACTCACTTATTAGCTCCTTTTTCTTTCACTGACCATCAAAATATTTTTATTTGTTCACCTAACACCACTGCTGTCTCTTCCTCAAAAACATGGATATATTTCAGTCTCCAATAACTAGCATAATTTCTGATACAGTTGTGCTTTGAAGGATGGATTCATTCATTTCATTGTGTCAAAGGACGGTTTTTTTACATTCTAATTACAACATTTTGATGTGAGGCAGATTTGAGTCAGAGTCTAGCTGTGTCACTTGTATATGACTCATGTTTAAAATATCCTTCCTTTAAAGGTTAACATAATGCAAAATTTGAGTATTATAAAAGGATAACTAATGGAAAACTAGTACAAAAGCAGTGCAACAAGAATAAAGTGCTTTATATAAACAAGGCATTTTTATGATTATTGTGCTGATCCCCTTGTTTTAACCCTTTCTGTGGTAGCACTTTCATGGGCTACAACACAACCATTATATTAAGATATGGTTCTCAGTCCCTGCTCTGCTGCTCTGCTGCTATCTACATGTGCTACCTTTGATATATTACTGACCACCACCGGCCTCTGTATTATATTATATAACTATATTAAGGTGTCAGCACACAAGAGATATTCAATTAATGTTTGCTATATTTTCCTTTTGTTACCTCAAATGGTATCAATTGACCTGTCATTTCTAAAACTCGTTTTACTCTCCAGATATCTTATTCCAAAAATGTAACTCTATGAAGGGTCAATGAATTCTCTTTAAAAAATGTTATACAAAATAGAGTATGGAAACTTGAGGGAAAAAAACCACAGGCTATTCATTAATGGTATGAAGTTGTCTAGACACTGTGTCTAAACAAGTTTCTACCAGGTACTTATAACAGTAATCATAGCTAACCCTTCTGAGTGCCTACTATGCTCCAGGTACTGGACCAGAAATCTTACACATGTCATCTCATATAATATTCACAACACAGTGGTTACTGTTTGTTATACCATCTTATAGGTTATGAATACAAGACAGGTTAACAATCTTGTTGAAGGTGGTAGAGTAAAAGTCTACCAACATCTGTCTGTTCTATCATCAGGACTTTGGGTGTTTATTTAAAAAAAACAACAACAACAGTTTTTAAAGGTATTGGCAGTAGTGGGAAAATGTCAGGGGAGCGGGGGCAGGATTGGCAGTTGAGGGAATCTGCTAGGGGAGGGAGGGGCACACCTCATCAACAAGGGTACCTGCATAATCAACGTTTGTATACCTAAGCCTGAATTGTACCCCACATCTTTATTTTTTTTTAAAGTGGGCAAAAGAATGAATAGACACCTCTCAAAAGAAGATACACATGCAGTCAACAGACACCTGAAAAAGAGCTCAGCCTCATTAATCATCAGAGAAACGCAAATCAAAACCACACTGAGATACAACCTAACCCCAGTAAGAATGGCCATCATTAGTAAAACAAACTACAGAGGCTGGCGAGGATGCGGAGAAAAAGGAACACTTCTACACTGCTGCTGGGAATGCAAACCAGTGCAGCCTCTTTGGAAGACAGTGTGGCGATTTCTGAAAGAACTAGAAATTGACTTTTCATATGACCCAGCAATCCCCCTATTGGGAATATACCCAGAGGAGCTCAAGTAATTCTACCAAAAAGATACCTGCACATGCATGTTTGTTGCAGCTCTATCACACAATAGCAAAAACATGGAACCAACCATACTGCCCATCGAAGTTGGACTGGATTTAAAAAATGTGGTACATATACACAATGGAATATTATGCAGCCATAAAGAAAGACAAACATATGGACATCGCAGCAACTTGGATGGATTTAGAGTCGGTCATACTCAGTGATCTATCACAGAAACAAAGAACTCATAACCGAACCTTGAACAATCATCATAAAACTATAAGAAAGGGATTGGAGGCTGGGCTCGATGGCTCAGCCTGTAATCCCACGCTTTGGGAGGCCGAGGTTAGCGAATTGCCTGAACCTGCGGGTTTGAGACCCGCCTGGGCAACTTGGCGAAATCTCATCTCTACAATAAATCAAAAACTCAGCTGGGCATGGTAGCGCGTACCTGTAATTCCGGCTACTCGGAAGGCTGAGGTAGAAGGATCACCGGAACCCAGCAGGTCGAGGCTGCAGTGGCCGGGAGCGGCCACT
>NW_007259934.1:143990-174731 GCF_000164805.1 Carlito syrichta
GGGGGGGGGGGGGGGGGGGGGCGGGGGGGGGGGTGAAATTGGCAGTTGAGGGAAACTGCCAGGGGAGGGAGAAGCACACCTCATCAACAAGGTTACCTGCATAATTAACGTTTGTATACTTAACACTAAATTGTACTCCACATCTTTAAAATGAAAAAATAAAAAAGTCTAAAAACAAAAACAAATAGTTTTTTGAGCCTAATAAAGGATTTAATTGACTAAGACATTTTCTCTTTTGATACTGCATAAATGGAGCAATGTGGAGTGCGGTAGTTCCTAAAAGTCTCTGATAGTCTGAATAAGGATCACTTGGGAGCACTTAACAAAAACACAGATTCCTAGGCTCTACCCTAGATACACCAAATCAGAATCCCAATTTTTTTTTTTTTTTTTTTTTTTTTTTTGAGTTGGAGTCTCACTCAGTCACCCAGACTGGAGTGCAGCGGCCGCTCCCGGCCACCGCAGCCTCGACCTGCTGGGCTCCGGCGATCCTTCTGCCTCCGCCTTCCGAGTAGCTGGAACTACAGGAGTGTGCTACCATGCCCGGCTAATTTTTGATTTATTGTAGAGATGAGGTCTTACCAAGTTGCCCAGGCGGGTCTCGAACCCACGGGCTCAGGCAATCCACTCACCTCAGCCTCCCAAAGGCGCAGGATTACAGGCTGAGCCACCGAGTCCGGCCAGAATCTCTATTGGTGGGGCTCAGCAATTAGGTTTTTGTAGCAGGGAGTGTTTACTTATGAATGTTTAGGTTTCTTGTTTGTTTGCTTTTCTATGAAGACTTCAGATTACTCTAAGGAAAATTCAGACATGAGAATTAATGGTATTTAGTGGAATGATTTTGACATTTAGAATCAGACAGGGAGAGGGCAAATCCCAACTCTGCCTCTACCTACCTATATCACTTTAAATTAGCTTCTTAAGTATTCTGAAAGTATACACTTACCCTGGTATGCCCTCAAAATTTCCTGGTTTAACACTGAAAATTCCCACATCCCAGGAAATGCCTCAGTTTTAAGGAAACAAGGATGGTCGCTCACCCTAGTACAATAAGAGTACAAGATTATAGGGTTACTCAATATTAAGAGATAATGTTTCATAGTGTCTAGCATGTGGTATATGGAAACATTTTTTAATTTCCCAGAAATTTTTTAAAGCTTCAAATGCACAAATTAAAGTGTGCCGTTTAAATTTACTCCTAGATATATTAAGGGCTTCCCAAAATCAACAGCGAACACCAAATTATAATATTCCCCCTTGAGTCTATCCATGTCCCAGTAGTTGCAGATGACCCCTAGAAAAGGATAAATAGAATGACTATTTACAAGTATTGTGTTCACGGTTATGGAAACTAACGAGGGAACTTGAATCACCCAAGAACATCTTGAAAAGATATTGCCACCAGAAGCCTGAAGGGAATAGGTAAAAAAAGAGAGAGAGAGAGAGAGTCTTAAGAAGATGATAGTTTATGAATGAATCGCTGTATAAGAACAGCGACTTGGGTGATAGCAATGAAACCACTAACAAACTGGACAAGAAAGAAGTATAAGGAAAACTGGGATCCACCTGCCCAAGGATCTTTTGCTAGAGTCTCTCATTAGCCAAATATAACCACATGCCAGACAGCAAGGGAGATGAGTCAATGCAGTCAATACTAGTCAGCCTCCCAGAGCAAAACGTAGGGTCAAGAAGAGTAAAGGAAAAAGTAAGAAAAGTAAATGGAAGATATCTAGTGTATCTACTAAACTCAGACCTCTTCCAGTACACTCTAGCACAGTGAGCAACACAACTAGCCATGAAGTTGTATAAGCCATGTGCCTGGCACTTATCCTCAGTAAATTCTTCTCCATCATTCCTCATGGTCAAGGGAACATTTTTATTGAGGAAAAACTTGTTATTCTTGCTTCCAAAATCACTCATAAGTCAATTCATTTTTCTCTGTCTTCAACACCAAATTTGCTCTAGCTACTTCCATATCTTGCCTTGAAGACTCTGTGAGCCTCTTCACTGATCTCTCTGTTCCTGCTTTGGACTCCTTCCAGTATGCTCTTCAGGGAATGAAGGATGCTGAAGGATAAAGTCAAAGAGGTAGGTCTTGAGGTGCACTGTACGCAAAAGAATGGTAGTAATCTTGGAGAGATGATGGACACCCAATCTAACCTAGTGGCAATAAGAATGCAAGGGTTGGAACAATTGAAGAGATATTAAGGGAATAGAAACCATTGGACTCACCTGCTGCTAACTGATTATATCTTCAAGGTGAGAAAGAAGTGGTCCTCAGTTTCTGACCTGAATAACTGGATAAATGAGGGACAGTTTTATTGAGCTAGAGAAGAGAGTAACACAAGTTTGGGAAAGATACTCATACTTACAAATGACACTGAAGGCAAAGAGAAAATCAATGGATGCTCTTTCTCTAATTAGCTACATTTTCCTTGAACTTAGAGTAACTCTTATGAATTAGCCAATTTGGTCCAGAATTAGCTAAATAAAAAAACCTTTCAGGTTATATCTCATGTTTGCCAGTAGTTATTAGTTTAATGAGAATTTGGATCTTCATAGTTGTTAAATTGCAGCGAAAAATTCACATCTCTAATTATGTAAAAAATTGATCTTTCACCATTAGCATTGTAGAAGAAAACATTTTCATGTTTTTGCTATTGTAAATAGTGTGATAATAAACAGGTGTGTGCAGGCATTTTTGTTTTTGTTTTTTTGTAGAGTAATTTATGCTCCTATGGGTATATTCCCAGGAGAGAGAGATTGCTGGATCTCTGGAATCTCAATTTTTAGTTCTTTAAGAAATTGCCACACTGTTTTCCATAGAGGCTGAACTAGCTTACATTACCACAAACAGTGTGGAAATGTCCCATTTTCTCTGTAGCCATGCCAGAACCTGTTGTTTTTTGACTTGTTAATGATAGCTATTCTGACTGGAGTTCGGTGGTATCCCATTGTAGTTTTGACTTCAATTTCTCTGATGATTAGTGAGGTTGAGCATTTTTTCATGTATTTGTTGGCTGCTTTTATGTCATCCTTTGAGAGGTGTTTGTTCATGTCCTTTGACCCTCCTTTTTTTTTTTTTTTTTTTGAGTTGGAGTCTCCCTCTGTCACCCAGACTGGAGTGCAGTGGCCGCTCCCGGCCACCGCAGCCTCAACCTGCTGGTCTCCGGCAATCCTTCTGCCTCAGCCTTCTGAGTAGCCGGAATTACAGGCATGCGCTACCACGCCCAGCTGATTTTTTGATTTATTGTAGAGATGAGGTCTTGCTGCCCAGGCGGGTCTCGAACCCGCGGGCTCAGGCAATCCACTCACCTCAGTCTCCCAAAGGCGCGGGATTACAGGCTGAGCCACCGAGCCCGGGTCTTTGCCCACTTTTTAATGGGGCTGTTTGTTTTTTGCTTTCAGTTCATTTGAGTTTCTTGTAGATTCTGAATGTCAGTCCTTTGTCAGATGCATAGCTTGCAAATATTTTTGCCCATTCCGTGGGTTGTCTCTTTACTCTCTTGATGGTTTATTTTGCTCTGTAAAAGCTTTTCAGTGATAAGGACCCACCTGTCTATCTTAGCTTTTGTTGCATTTGCTTTTGGGGACTTGTTCATGATTTCGTTACCTACTCTGATATCCAGAAGGGTGTCACCTACGTTTTCTTCTAGGATTCTTATAGTTTGAAGTTTTATTTTTATTTTAAAGATATGGGGTAGCATTCAGGGTTAGGTATACAAATGGGTCATAATGCAGGTACCTTGTTGTTAAGGTGTTCCCCCCCCCCCGCCGGCAGTTTCCCACTACTGCCAATCCCTTTCTTAAAGTATTATGATAATTGTTCAAGGTCCGCTTATGAGTGAGAACATGTTGTACTCAGTTCTTTGTTTCTGTGATAGATCACTCAGTATTATAGACTTTAAGTTCATCCAACTTGCTACAAAGTTCATAGTGTTGTCCTTCTTTCTGGCTGCATAATAGTCTATCGTGTATATGTACCACATTTTCTTATCCAGTCCTCCTCGATGGGCAGCATGGCTGGTTCCATGTTTTTGCTATTGTGAATAATTTTAAGTTAATTTTTCTATATGGTGATAGGTAAGGGTCCAGTTTCACTCTTCTGCATGTGATTAGCCAGTTTTTCTAGCACTATTTGCCCATCAAAAGTGAACTGAGTAAAGAAAATGTAGTACATATACATGGACTATTATGCAGCCATAAAGAAGAGCAAAATCATAGCCTTTGCAGCAACTTGGATGCAGTTAGAGACCATAATACTAAGTGAATTATCACTGAAACAAAAACTGAATACCACATGTTCTCACTCAAGAGGGCCCTGAACACTAGTCATACTAGCACAAAGGTGGGATGGGCAGTTGCTGGGCACTGCTAGAGGGGGGAAGGAGGAAGGAGGGGAGCACGTGACAACACAATGGGTCACCAGTCTACTACCAGGGAGAGAGAGGGGCAGCTAGAAGCCCAAACTTCACCTCCATGCAGCCTGTTCATGTTGTAAACTCTCAATCGTACCCCACAGTCCTAAAGCTAAAAAAAGGTTTAAAAAGAAAGCATCTGTACCCATTGCTTTTAGAAAATAGTACTTGAGAAACAATAGGAAGTTAATAAATTCAATTACATGCATTTCATATGTTTTCAATAACTAGAAACAAGTGTGAAAAATACTTGGGAAAAAAGTATCTTTACCTAACTAGTGTCTTCATCTCCCATCTCGCCTCTTCTTATCCATGTACCATACACAGACAACGTGCCTTTCTTAAATCCAAATTTGATACCATGAACCTGCTTGAAATTCTTTATAGAATTCCTATTGCCCTCAAGAGAAAACCTAAAGTCCTCAGCAGTGCTCTAAGATTTCATATAATATGGCCTCTACTATCTTCGGCATTATCTGTCACCACCACCACCACCACCACCATCTAGAACTCTCTGTCCTACCCATTCTGAAATTCTTTCAGATCCTACACTAGTCTTGTTATCTCTTACCTCTGGGCCTTTGTTTGCATATGATGTTCACGCCCTCTGGAACACCACTATCCTTGGCCTGATTCGTTCTTTATCTTATACTGCTCCCGGGTATTGTTTCCCATAGAAATTCTTGCTGGATCCCAAAAGACTTAACTGTCCACCTTTGTGCCCCATAGCAACTTATGTTTCTTGCTATTTATCTTAGCACTGATTGCATTGTTCTGTAACTGATTATTTACTTATTTGTCTTTCCTACTATAGTTTAAGACTCTTGAGGATGATGAACATGGACGTGTTCATCATATTTTGAGCATCCAGCCTAGTGCCTAATATATGATAGAAGTTTAATAAATAGAATTAAATTCATGTCCATTTTTAACTCATCATTTTATTCATGAAAACACCATAACAAGGAGATATTTCAGACTCTAGAAAGAAATTCTTTCACTGTTATTTGGAACAACTGTGCTCACAATCTCCAAGGGCCCAACTTGCTGAGTTCCCTGACTAAGCCACTTATAACGTGCCACAGGACTCAGGGTATAAGACAATCTGTCTTTTAAGTGTCATTTTCTAGATACTTCATATACATGCATGTGTGTATGTACATGTGTCTGTGTGAAAGAGAAAGACAGGAAAAAGGAGAAGAAAAAGAAGTAAAAGCTGTGGAAGAGTAGCAGCTGATGCTATGATAGTATATCTAGAAAAAACTAAATACCCCATAAAAAATCTCTTAGATTTGATAAATGAATTCAGTAAAGTTTCAGGATACAAAAGTAATGCACAGAAATCAATAGTATTTCTATACACTAACAACATACCATTGAACAAGAAAGTAGGAAACAATCCCATTAACAATAAAATGGATGTGCAGAGTGGAATAATGGACATTGGAAAATACAAAAGGTAGAAGGGTAGGGAAGTGAGAGTTGAAAAATCACCTACTGGGTACAATGTACACTATTTGAATAATGGGTAGACTAAAAGCACAGACTTTACTGCTATTCAATATGCCTGTAAGAAACCTGCACTGTATCCACTAACTATATAAAAATAAAATAAATAAACCACAATGTTAAAAAGAAGTGTAACAGCAAACATTCACTGAGCATTTATTATGTGTCTGGCTACATCGAAGCACTTTGAGTTTATTATCTCATATAATCTTCACAGTCACCCTACATGAAGCTCAGAGGGTTTAAGTGATTTACCCCATATTGCACAACGTATAAGAGGAACCACCAGATTTTAAATCTATTTCTGACTTCAGATACTATATTCCCCCCTCTATAATAGGGGCTATCAAACTTTCTCTGTAAAGAACCAGATAGTAAATATCTTTGACTTTGCAGGTTGTCACTACTATTCAGCTCTGCCATTGTGGTATGTAATCAGTCATAGACAATTCCCAAATGAATGAACACGGCTGTGTTCCAATAAAACAATATTTACAAAAACAGGTGTTTGGTCAGTTTTGATCCTTGAATAGCTGAACTGACATCTGTTCTATCATAGTGTTTCTCAACCCTGGCCACACAAAAAGATCACCCAAGGAGATTTTAAAACTCAGATGTCTAGATTATATTCCCAGAGTAGTTGATCCTGAAAGGCTTTTTAAGACAAACAGATCTGAGTTTGACCTTGAAAGTTGTTTGACTGTTCTAAGCCTACAAATAGGGAAATTGAATTGCAAAAATGTTTAATAAATTGTTCAAGACCACTACTATTATGTAAAAGAGGCAATGAACACACCTATCTGCCTTCAAATTCATGTTCAGTTCCCATGTTCTATGCAGGTCAGCTGTGAAAGATTTGTTGCCTCATGTTGATAAGGCTGATCACTAATAGGCCTTTTAACCAGTTAGAAGCAACTTGATTCCTCATTCATTTTTTTCTCTTTTGTTTGTGGAGGGAAGAACTTTTTAAAAGGTAGTGGGGAAATACTGCTGTTAATGATTTAAAAAAGAAAGATAATTTCATTTCAGTCACCCATTTTATCAGATATGTCAAACATTGCACCACATTACTCTAAGAGTTACATTTATAATTTCAAATTAACTTGTTCTTTTAAAAGAACTGCAGAATTGTAAGCTCTGTATCTCATTCTGAGAACTTGAAACAAAAAAACAGCTTTTGCTGGAATTAAATATGCCATTTACCACTCAAATAGAAAATCATTCCTTTTTTACACAAAACCAATGGCAGTGGATGATAAAGATGATTCTATTTGACATGAGATTATACTCAAGACCTCTGGGTCAGTAAATCTGTAAAGAATGCCACTGTCAAGAAATAGTAGTAGAAATTGCCATGAATTCAAAACTGCTATTAAAATAAAACACTTTAGAGCCCTATATAAAAGTTGAAGTGTATTCATCAGTATTAAATTCACAGAGTAGAGAACCCAACAGTTTGAGACATTTTGAAATCTACAATAGTTGCTTGTATAATGTCTAGATGGACAAAATTTATCTAAAAAAACATAAATTCTTACAGACATTCCCATATACCTCAAATTCCAACTGAAACTAAATGTAGAGCAGTTCCAAATTGTTGTTTTATAGCCTAAGCTTACATAAAATATAGAAAAATAAATCTCGTGACTAATATTGTTTTACAAAGATTAGTATCATCCGAAAATATAATCAACAGTGTTAATTATGTTAATATACAAGTATGTTCATTGGTTTTTTTCCAGGATTAGTGATTTTTAACTATTTCTTATCTTTACAGGAAAAAAATTATGTTTATTACATGGAGATGCTATACAGTAATTTGCAAACTGTAAACATTCAATATATACTTGTCAGCTGGGTTATTTTAATGTACTGCTTAATGATTACACAAAGGCAAATGTGACTTATTATAACAGAAAAAAGAAATCTGAAACTAAGACTTTGCCAGTTCACAAAATACCAGAAAATGACCCTTGCCTATTTCCCAAAACTATAAGGAATAATCAGAGGGCACTGCGCACCTTTTACCAGCTCAAATTCCCCCTTACTACTTCAGCTACAGCAAACAAGAGGCTATTTGCTTAGCACTTCTGAGCAACGGGTGCTTTCAATCAGGTAATTAGAGAGAGTGAGGAATTGGCACATTTGCAGAATCACACAGACCTATGTGGAGTCAGAAGCCTTTTAAATCCTTGCCTCTATAATTGGTCAAATGTGTCTGGAGTCAAGGAAAGCAGGTATAAAACTACCAAAAACTTGGGCTACTGCAACTTTTCTTTTACTTATTTCCATTTACAATTTTTAAGCACAACAAGTGAATATGAAATTATTCAACCTGTGGGTTACTGAAAATGTTTGTGAAACGTATAAATGTTTGCCTAAAAAAATCCTACTTTAAATATGCATGGTAAGTTGACTTTGCAAAGAGACCATAGAGAAACCTTCCCTGAGAAGAAAATGTCTGTTAAGGAAAGAACTATACATTCTTTGACTTGGTCACCCTTAATATTTCAGGGTAATTGGGACACTTTGAAAACACATATATGGAAGGTTGTAGACATTTTTTTCACAAAAAAGAAAACAGGACAGGCGGACAAAACTTTGCACAAAATTTTAAGTTTAAAGACCCCCTCCCTAACGCCTCAAATTTTATAACAAACTTCTGCACTAACTCATTACTTCTGAGAGTCCATTACAGCTTAAAGCAATAAACATGATATCTACAATCAGGCTAAAAATATCTTTGAATCTGTTGCTTTGCTATATAAATTCATTAAAATGTTTCATTTATTTATTTAAGAAATGTCATTCTGACCCAGATCTCATGCAGCATATTTATTGAAATATTGCTAAGCAGCCCAGAGGCCATACCAGAATTATTTGACAGGGAACTCAAACGAAGTAAAAGGAGGGGGGGAAACATTAAAAAGTGAGTAAAGGACATGGACAGACATTTCTCAAAGGATGACACACAAGCTGCCAACCAACACATTAAAAAATGCTCAGCCTCATTAATCATCGGAGAAATGCAAATCAAAACTACAATGAGATGCCACCTAACACGGGTAAGGATGGCTATCAACAGTAAGTCAAAAAACAACAGGTGCTGGTGTGGCTATAGAAAAGAGAACTCTTCCATGCTGTTGATGGTAATGTAAACTAGTTCAGCCTCTATGGAAAGCAGTGTGCCAATTTCTCAAAGAACTAAAAAAATGAACTTCCATACTATCTAGCAATCCCTCTTCTGGGAATATACCCAAAGGAACATAAATTGCTCTACCAAAAAAGACATCTGCACATGTATGTTCATTCTAGCCCTAATCACAACAGCAAAAACATGAAGCCAAACCAGATGCCCGTTGAAAGTGGACTGTTAGCCGGGCGTGGTACAGAGTGAGCCTCCAACTCAAAAAAAAAAAAACAAAAAACGTGAACTGGATAAGAAAATGTGGTACATATACACAGTGAATTCTCCTGCAACCATAAAGAAGAACAAATCAGGGCCTGCAGCAACTTGGATGGAGACCAACACACTAAGTGAACTATCACTACAAAGACCTGAATAATACATGTTCTTACTCACAAAGGTGGGATCAGCAGACACTGGGCACTGCTAGGGGAGGGAAAGAGAAGGCGACATGTGACAACACAATGGGTTCCTGCTCCACTATTAGGGAGGTAGAGGGCCAAACTTCACCTGCATCCAACCTACTTATGTAGCAAATTTCCACTTGTACCCTACAACTATAAAATAAAAACAAATAAAAATAAATAAGACATTTGAAAATTTTATTTTCAATTGAAAAACAGCAATTGTGTATAGTTGTGAAGTAAAATGTGATGTTTAGGTATGCATACATTGTTGAAATGATCAAGCCAATAAACATAACCTTTACCCCATCACCCATCTTTTTTTTAGTGAGAACATTAAAGATCTACTCCTTTCGCAATTCCAAATTATTTTTAAACAATAATTTGCAACCCTGACTGTAAGTTAAAAACTTTTAAAACTCCCACTGCTCCAGCCCTATTGCAGCAATGTCATTTCCCTTCTCCCTTCTGTCTCAAAAACTTTCTATAGGAAGTAGTATACTGAGAAATGCTTTATATATTCTGTTTGCATTGTATGAGTGGATGTGTGGATGTGTGCAGGCATGACCATGGACACATGTATGCGTGTGTATATATGGTGTTTAAGCACTGAAGAGAGGAAAATATCTGAGTTACACATAGGTACAGACTGTTGCAGAGGCGGACCAGCACACCTGGGATGGGGAGGTCATCTGAATAGGACAAATCAGTAGAAAAAATTATCTCAGAACCAGAGAAGACCATGAGAACCTGAGGTGACCTTGGAGAAAATGTGGAAGACATTCAGAGCCCACAGAATTGTCATGGAGTGTATCTTAAAGGTTAGGGAGATCCCAAAGGGCATCTGGGTCACACAGATATATATTTGTACTATCTGTAAGTGGTGTGGCTATAGAATAATGTAATACTTTTCATCTGCTTTGAGTATGACTGAAACCAAAGAAACAAGTGGCTGCGAGTTTGAGGCAATCCCTGTAAAATGTTAACACCCATTTGAAGGGACAAGTTATGCCATACTGATTTTCTTTCAGTCATTCTTTGTCGTTTCTTTTCTTTTTCTTTCTTTCTTTCTTTCTTTCTTTCTTTCTTTCTTTCTTTCTTTCTTTCTTTCTTCCTTCCTTCCTTTCTTTCTTTCTCTCCTTTCTTTCTTTCTTTCTTTCTTTCTCTTTCATCTCTTTCTGTGTCTTTTTTTCTTTCTTATATTCTTTCTTTCTCTATCTTTCTCTCTACCTTTTCCTACCTTCCAATTTTTCTTTCTTCCTTCTTTCCTTCCACCCTTCTTTCTTTCCTTCCTTCCTTTTTAGCCTCTCTGCTTTCCTTTGCTTATTTCTTTTAATTAGCTATATTAATTGAACTAAAAGAGGTAGTTGTACTTCATATATCTAATTTTGGATTATCAACAATAAAACTTGCAACTGGGAAAGAGTGCTACATTTCTGGAACTATATAAAAACGAAACTGAATTCTACAACGTCTTGGCTCTGAATAGAGTCCATGCTGGGAAGTGATGTTTTCACCTGGTTACAAGTATAACTCAAAAAGAAAACAACCCATTCATGGACCACCTTGAATGGAAAATACTTGGTTTTCTATGTTTACTATAGTTCTAAGTTTAGTTTTAATAATTACTCGCAAACTGTAAGAATTCAACTCAAAGAAATGGTACTGAAAGAAATGGCAGAACTTTGTGAACCTTGTCTGCCGTACATAATGTTTGGAAGCTTTTGTCTTTTTTGAATCTACAAAAGCTTTTCCATCATGACAACACATCTGCCCACATTGCACTGAGTGTTCAGAAGTTTTTCACCAAAAAATGGCATGACCTGTATTCCCCGTCCTCTCTATTCACCTGATCTCATCTCAAGAGAATTTTTTTGTTTCCCTGGATGAAACAAAAGGGAGATGTTTTGCCACTGTGGAAGAGGTAAGATGAAAAACAGCAGAAGCGCTTAAAGACATCAAAATTGATGGTTTTTTAATTTTTATTTTAAAGATGTGGGGTACAATTCAGGGTTAAATATACAAAAGGTCATTGTACAGGTAAAGTTTGGGCCTCACTGTGGTCTCCACTTCACCTGGTTTGAGATCAGGTACACCTATTAATGAAATGTGCCTCTCCTCTCCCTCTCCTGGCAGTTTCCCACTACTGCCAGTCCTTTTCTTACAGGATTATGATAATTGTTCAGGGTCTGCTTATGAGTGAGAACATGCTGTACTCAGTTCTTTGTTTCTGTGCTAGATCACTAAGTATTATAGACTCTAAGTCCATCCAAGTTGCTGCAAAGTTCATATTTGTGTCCTACTTTATGGCTGCGTAATATCCCATCGTGTATATGTACCCCTTTTTTTTATCCAGTCCACTTTCAATGGGCAGTGTGGTTGGTTCCATATTCTTGCTATTGTGAATAGTGCTGCAATGAACATGGATGTGCAGGTATCTTTTTCATAGAGTGACTTGAGTTCCTCTAGTACAACCTCTGTGAAAAGCAGTGTGGCAATTTCTAAAAGATCTAAAAATCGACTTTCCATATAACCCAGCAATCCCCTTTCTGAGAAAATTGACAAGTTTAAAAACTGTTTTTGAGCGACAGAAAAAAAGTTTTGATAGGTTTGTCATATCAAACTGAGAGTACTTTGAATGTGACTGAATTTTAAACATATAAGAATAAGTACATTTTTTAATAAATAAATTCTGGGTTTTTTGAACCCCACTTGTACATGTAGAAAAAGTTAAATAACATAAGTCACATAGATTGATTCATCAGTAGTTTTCAAAATTCAAACATTTCTAAAACTAATTTGCTCATGAGTAGTAACCCATCTAAACTAGCATGCTTACTTTTGTTATTTTTACCCAACACCAGGTTTTTCACAAAATATTGAAAATTGAAATTTGTTGTATAAATGTAATATTTTTAAAATTTGAAAACCATTGTTTGTATTCGAATTGGTAGAAAATTGCAGCTTTTGTAGATGTAATTATGATTTATATATACACTGCTACCAATTTCAGACACGTTTCTGTCCTGCATCTTTCTTACTTTATTAGAAACATTGTTTTACCATAAGTTGGAACATACCAAAGTTTGCATTTGTATTTTGACTAAAAAATTGTTTTTCTTTACCTTTGAACTATTAAGGTAAACTTATAATAAATATTCACATTTATGCCAGAGAGTTCATTTTTGTCACAATTGTCTTCTAAAAGCTCTAATTTGATTTCTTAAAAATGGTACTACTATTGAAATAAACTAAAATTTTATTCAAAGTATTTAAAGATACTAATATGAAATATACCTCTTTTACCTGTCTTCAAAGGTTGTTTTCTGCAAGTGTAGCCTACACATTATGAGCTATCTTTTAATTATTCCTACAAGTGCAAACATACTGAAGGTGAAATGAGATACATTGATGTAGAACAGTAACTTGATCTAAAGGACAAATCATGCTTCACAGACTAACATGTAAACACAACTTTTGCAGCTGCATGTGTTAGTGGTAAGTCTTAAGTCAGAGTCTTCTTTAAAAATGATTAACAGCCGGGCTCAGTGGCTCAGCCTGTAATCCGGCGACTTTGGGGGGCTGAGGTGAGAGGATTGCCTGAGCCTACGGGTTCGAGACCCACCTGGGCAACTTGGTGAGACCTCATCTCTACAATAAAATAAAAAAAAAAAATTAGCCGGGTGTGGTAGCACACACCTGTGGTTCCAGCTACTTGGAAGGCTAAGGCGGAAGGATCGCCGGAGCCCAGCTGGTCGAGGCTGCGGTGGCCGGGAGTGGCCACTGCACTCCAGTCTGGGTGACAGAGTGAGACTCCAACTCAAAAAAAAAAAAAAAAAAAAGTGCTTGCTAATGCTTCTTCAGCATATTTTTAATTTCTACTTTTCACTTAAATAGTAATGTCATTACAACCTCAGTGGTGCTGGGGCTGGGGCTAAGGGATAATATTCACAAATATTTTATTCACCACCAACTTTCTTAAGAGACAAAAATTGAGTACTTAATTTTTCATTAAACAAGCATTTTTCTGAGCTCATAGCTATAGAAAAGATGTATTATAAAACTGTTTTAAATAATAGAAAGCAAGATAAATGTCTGTTCATGTATAGTTTATAAAAATGAGACACCACAATAGAAAACACATTTAGATCATTCTTTATACAAACTACATAATGGCTGCTCTGCCTTAATTTCCTACATATATTTCTTGGACACAACCTATAATTTGTCAAGTTTCCCACTGCTCTTCACAAGTGGTGACCTTGTACTCCATGCATTTTGCAGTTCTTGGCATAGATCATATGATCATAGAGAGGCAACAAGTCAATTAATTCTTCCATCACTATCTGAGACCAAAAGTAGTTGTCTCCAGCACTTTGTGTCACATACTTCATTCTAGCTGCAAAAACTTGCATGCTGTCTTTGAAAATGAAGGTCAGAGAAAGAGAAATGAGTTACCACTGTTGAGAGTACAAGCATCTCACACATTACTAGATGAGGCCAAGTTAGAAAATGGAAGTATAAATTTCAGATCTGCCAAAGCAACTCTGACATATTTTAATGCAACTATTAATATTAATGCTGTATTAAAAATGATTTATGCAGGAAACATGTAAAAATGGACTGGATTCCAAGTATGAAGGAATAAAGAGGAATGGTCTCAGGCAAACTGGAATTAATAATTACTCTACATTTAGGTAACTAAGACTCCCTATCAGTCTCACATATGATTCAAAGCATTTTCCCCCTCTTTCAGCTTAGGCTCTGGGATCTACCGTAGAGAAGAAGGGGTGAAAAAGAAGCACTTGAGCTCTTACACCCTTCCCCAAACTTCACGTACTCTTGCTAGCCAGATGTAGCCAGGCTTGAAAATGACCTCAAATGTTTTTCACGTCTTGGTATTCAAACCATGGTGCATCCCCTCTCACATTGGATAGGGTTATTCTGTGTAACCAATAGAAAATTGTGGAAATAATGAAATGTTGTTTCCGAAAGTGGTCATAAAAGACACTGGGACACCCTCTTTATTCTATTAGATCACTTGTTCTTTGGGAAGCCAGCTGCCACATTGGGAGGACACTCAAGGAGCCTTATGAAGAAGTCCATAAGAAAAACAAACAAACATTTCCCCAAAGGCCACAAAGACATGGACACTAACCAGCATGATGCTGAACAACTAAAATCAAAGTAGAAATTAAAAGATTCCTGGAAACAAATGAAAATGAAGAAACATCTTACCAAACCTCTGGGAGGCCATGAAATCAGTTCTAAGAGGGGAATTTATATCTCTATGAGCACATATCAAGAAAATGGAAAGATCATAAGTTGAGAGCCTAAGGAATCACCTAAAGGAGCTAGAAAGACAAGATCACTGAAATCCCAACTTTAGCAGAAGAATTCAAATCACCAAAATAAGAGCCCAAATTCGGCACATAGATGACAAAAATATCATAGAAAACATCAACAAAACAAAAAGCTGGTTCTTTAAAAGAAATAACGAGGTTGATGAGCCCCTAGCCAGAATGACCAAGGAAAAGAGAGAAAAAGTTCAAATACACACAATCAGAAATACAAAAGATCGAATCACAACTGACTCTGAAGAAATACAAAAGATTGTCAGAGATTACTATGTACACCTATATGGAAACAAACATTATATCCTAATTGAAATGGAGGACTTTCTGACATCACACAACCTCCCCAGAGGAAACAAGAAGAAATTGAGACACAAAATAGATGAATAACAACCCAGAAAATTGACTCTGTCATAAGAAAACTACCTACAAAAAAAAAGTCCTGGACTGGATGGCTTTCCAGCAGAATTCTACAAAACATAAAAGGAGGAGCTGATACCAATCCTTCTGAAATTATTTCAGGCAAGTGAAAAAGATGGAACTCTCCCCAAATCATTTTACAAAGCTAACATCAGATACCCAAACTGGGTAAAAATCTAACAAAAAAAGAGAACTACAGGCCAATATTCCTTATGAACATAGATACAAAAATCCTCAACAAGATTCTAGCAAATTGGATCCAAAAACACATCTCAAAAATCATCCACCATGACCAAGTAGGCTTTATCCCTGGGATGCATGGCTGGTTCAACATTTGCAAGACCATAAATGTAATTAAATACATCAAGAGATGTAAAAACATGAACCACATGATTATATCATTAGATGCAAAAAAGCTTTTAATAAAATCCAGCATTCTTTCTTGATAAAAAACCTCAAACACCTAGGTATAGAAAGAACATACCTCAAAATAGTAAGTGCCATCTATGATAAACCAACAGCTAACATACTGCTAAATGGACAGAAACTGGAAACATTTCCCCTGAAATCTGGAAAAAGAAAAGGCTGCCCACTCTCACCCCACTTGTTCAACATTGTGTTGGAAGTAATAGCTAGGGCAATTAGACAAGAGAATAAAATCAGGTACATCCAAATAGGAAAAGATGAAGTCAAGTTATCTCTTTTTGCTGACGAAATGATTGTATATCTCAAAAATCCAAAGGAATCTGTCAAAAACCTGCTTCCACAGATAAAGGACTTTGGCAAAGTCCTGGGTACAAAATAAATGTACAAAAGATAGTTGCATTCTATACACCAAAACAAGCAGGCAGAGAACCAAATAAAAAGTGCCATCCCATTTACAATAGCCACAAAAAAAGAAAAGAAAAGAAACTTGCCATCTTCCTAACCAGAGAAGTGAAAGATCTTTACAAAAAGAACTACAAAACACTGCTAAAAGATATTCAAGAAGACACAAACAAATGGAAAAATATTCCACGCTCATGGGTAGGAAGAATCAACATTGTTAAAATGTCCATCCTACCAAAGGCAATCTATAGATTCAATACAATATCCATTAAATTACCAAAATCATTCTTCTCAGACCCGGAAATGACATACAGAAATTAATATGGAATCATAAATGACCATGAATAGCCAAAACAATCTTTAGGAAAAGAAACAAAGCAGGAGGTATCACACTTCCAGACTGCAAACTTTACTATAAGGCTACAGTAATCAAAACAGCCTGGTATTTGTACAAAAACAGGCATACAGAACAATGGAACAGGATGGAGATTCTAGAAGCAAAGCCTCAATTTTTCAACCAACTCATCTTTGACAAAGCCTCCAACAACAACCACTGGGGAGAAGAGAACCTATTCAGTAAATGGTGCTGGGAAAATTGGCTGATCACCTGTGGAAGATTGAAACAGGACTGCTACCTATCACCATATATAAAAATTAACTCTAGCCGGGCTCAGTGGCTTAGCCTGTAATCCCGCACCTTGGGAGGCTGAGGTGAGTGGATTGCCTGAGCCCGCAGGTTCAAGACCCGCCTGGGCAACTTGGTGAGACCTCATCTCTACAATGAATCAAAAAAAAAATTAGCTGGGCGTGGTAGCATGCACCTGTAATTCCAGCCACTTGGAAGGCTGAGGCAGAAGGATCACGGGAGCCCAGCAGGTCGAGGCTGTGGTGGCCAGGAGCAGCCACTGCACTCCAGTCTGGGCGACAGAGTGAGACTCCAACTCAAAAAAAAACTAACTCTAAATGGCTCAAAGACCTAAATGTAAAACCTCAAACTATAAGAATTTAAGAAAATGCAGGAGACACCCTTATGGAAATTGGAACTGGCAACCAATTCCTGATCAAAACCCTATGTGCCCATACCATAAGAAATAAGATAGACAAGTGGGACCTCATCATACTGATGAGTTTCTTCAAAGCAAAAGAAACCACCAAGAAAGCAGGGAGACAGCCCACAGAATGGGAAAAAATACTTGCCAACTGTATTTCTGACAAAGGCCTAACATCTAGAATCTACAAGGAAATCAAATACACCAAAAGGAAAAAAACACAGTCCCATTAAAAATGGGCAAGAAACATGAACAGACAGTTCTCAAAAGAAGATATACAGGCATCCAACAGACACATGAAAAAGTGCTCAGCCTCACTCATCATCAGAGAAATGCAAATCAAAACCACACTGAGATACCACCTACCTCAGTAAGAATGGCCATCATTGACAGCACAAACAGCAACAGATGCTGGCAAAGATGCAGAGAAAAAGGAATGCTTCTACACTGCTGGTGGGAATGCAAACTAGTGCAACCTCTTTGGAAGACAGTGTGGCAATTTCTGAAAGAACTAGAAATTGACCTTCCATATGATCCAACAATCCCCCTATTTGGAATATACCCAGAGGAACTCAAATCATTCTACAAAAAAGACACCTGCACGTGTATGTTTGTTGCAGCTCTATTCACAATAGCAAAAACACGAAACCAACCATGCTGCCCATCGAAGCTGGATTGGATTAAAAAAATGTGGTACATATACACAATTACAGAATATTATGCAGCCATCAAAGAGGACAAGCATATGGACTTTGCAACAACTTGGATAGCTTAAGAGTCTATCATACTCAGTGATCTATCACAGAAACAAAGAACAGAGTACCATATGTTCTCAGTCATAAGCAGACCTTGAACAATTATCATAATACAATAAGAAAGGGATTTACATAGTGGGAAACTGCCAGAGGAGGAAGCGTGGGATTGGCAGTTGAGGGACACTGATGGGGGAGGGAGGGGCACACCTCATCAACAAGGGTAACTGCATAATGAACATTTGTATACTTAACCCTGAATTTTACCCCACATCTTTAAAAGAAAAACAAACAAAAATAGCTGAAACCTTCTCCCAATAGATAACAAGGAATTGAGGATTCCTACTAACAGCAATGTAAGTGAGCCATCTTAGAAGTGAATGGATCATGTTGTCTCTATCAAGCTTTCAGATGACTGCATCTCCAACCAACATATTAATTACAACCTCACGAAAGATCTCAAGCCAGAGTTACCTAGTTAAGCCATTTATGAGTCTCTGCTCCACAAAGACTGTAGAATAATAAATGCATATTGTATTTAAGACTCTGAGATTAGGGATTATTTGTTATATAGCAATGGATAATGAACAGACTCTCCCAGCCTTGGGCAGGAATAGGGGAATTATGAGAAGAGAGACAAGTGTTGCATTGACTGCTGTATTTATAAATGCAGCCATTAGGGCTTCATTTTATAATATGTGTACATGTACTAGCTGTTTTTTAGATTCTCATTAGTTATTCTTCAGAGCATTGGTTCTCAACCTCCACAATGAAATTTTTCATGCAGGCATCGCATTCTCTGGAAGACTTCTTGGAATACTCTCTACTCTTCTGCCTCAAGCAGTATACCCATAACTTTTTCTTGTTTGGGCGCTTTCACCACAACAGGATGCCTTCTTGAGCATGGTCCTACAAAGACATCAAGATGACTCAGACTGACTACCTTCTGAGCTAACCACTTGGCCCAAAGGAAAATCACTCATTTCTTACACATTTAAAGATAAAATTAAAATTTATCTAAAGATAAAATTGAAATTTGTCTAACTGCTCATCTCTCTCTCCTTGTGCTGCTATTTGGAGACACTCCATCCACTCAATTTCTATGTTCATTTATGCCTCCAAATTCCTGAAGACACTGTCCAGTCCTTTAAAGAATGCTTTCACCACACTCAATCTGGTTAGGCTTATGCATTGGGTCTATGAATTTCTGCAGTTCAAGAAGCTTCCTTCCAGAGAATGTAATGTTAATCTCTTACAAGCACACTGAACCTGTGCAGGTGGATATTATAGAATCCTCTTCCAATTCCCGTCAAGTGGGAGAAGTTTCAAATGTAATTGCAATTTCTATTCTTAAAACTCCTCTTCTATAGTATCTCTTAAAATGTCTAGTATTATCTTATATAGACTGGATAAAGAGGATGTCAGTGGATAAATTTGTCTAGCTTTTAGTATGCTCTGGATGAATGTACCTAGCATTTCTGTTTTCAGATTAAAATTTTAATCAAATTTGCTAGACAACTGAAAAAGTACAATTTATTATCCTGTTACACTAATCCTAAAATGTATTTTCCTCCATTGTGAAAGGCATGGATGGTAAGTGCACAGTATGTATTTTTTTTAAAAAAAGATTAAATTACTGAGGTCTTATTATCAGGCAGATATATAACTACCTATATTCTAAAATTAATTGCCAATATAAGGTATCCTATAGCAGTTGTTTTATAACAAAATGGCTAAATTTTCAACTTTTAAAAATTTAACAATGACTTTTTCAAAACATATTTTCCTGTTAAACACCAAGGACAAGAAACGAGAAAGCAATTGTTTCTAAAAATAATCTAATTCATATTTTTCATAAGACACAAGAGAAGAATGTCTCTAGTAAACTATATCAAACATTAAGAAAGAGGAAAAAGGGAAAATCTGCAACAATAAAAATATGGAAATTATAGTTGCCAAACAATAAACCATAATGGAAATAATTAATTTTCTCGACTCACTCTAAAGAACTATGATAACATGCTTAAACATATGGACTCTGGGGTTTAAATCTACCATTTGTATGACCTTGTGTAATATTTTAATTATCTGAGCATTAGTTACATCATTTGTCAAAATGAAGATATGATCATTGAACCTCACTCACATGGTAATTGGAAAAGTTAAATGAGATGATGCATATGGAACACTTAACACAGAGTCAATATGTAATAAATGTTAACTCCTATTATTAAAGATGATTGAATAACCAAAAGTAAGATAAAATTAACAAGTTCTTTCAAACCATAAAGGATAGGGATAAAATGAGAAAATTTGATCAATACAGAAGATGTATTCTAGAGAAACATCCTACATATATTTGGTGATCTTGAGAAAGACAGTAAAAGAGAGAAACAAAGTCAATAGTCAAAAATATAATATAAAACTTCTTCTCTGGACAAATGCCTTTTTTCTGCAAATTGAAAGAGCTCAAAATGTATTAAGGAAAATGAATAAGATTAATTCCACACCTACACTCATCTTAGTGCATTATTTTTTATTGGTGGAATTTGTAAATTTCAGTAATAAAGAAATTACCCTATGAATATCCATTTAAAATAAGAATAATATAGTAAGAAGAAGAAAAAGAAAAGCTAGTCCACAAAAGATCCAGATCTGGGTTGACTCCAGTCTCCTTAGCAGCACTAAACACTGAAGGGGATGGAAACAAGATCTGTGACAACTTTACTCAGACGAAATGTTGTTCCTGTGTGAAGACATTTGTAAACATGCAATTACTCTGGAATTATGCCAACTTGTTACTCTTCATAAATAAAATATTTTAAGCTCTTTCTAAATTAAACTACTTGAAAATGTGCTTTAGAAAAAAAGAGAAACAGGCAGAAAAGTTCAGGAGATAAACAATTAAAATTTATGCAAATGACAGAATTTTCAACATTTTTACAAGCTGAAATATATACATATATATATATCTTTATATGTTCATTTTCTTTATCCGCTTATCTAACTATGGACACTTAGGTTGTTCTTAGATGTTGGCTATTATGAATAATGTTGAAATGAACAGACGAGTGCAGTTATCTTTTTGAGATCAAGATTTTATTTCCTTTGGATATGTACACAGAACTGGGATTGTTGGATTATATGGATGGACCTGGGAGACATTATTCTAAGTGAAATAAGCCAGATGTAGAAAGGCAAATACTGTACCATCTCATTTATATGTGGAATTTTTAAAAATTGAACTCATTGACTAAAAGAATAGAAGGATGGCTACCAGGAAATGGGGATATATTAGACAAAGTGTACAGACTTGCAGTTTTGTAGAATAAATAAGTTTGGGAAATCTAATGTACAACATGGTGTATATAGTTAAGAATACTGTATTGTTTATATAAAATTTGCCAAGAGAGTAAATATTCAATATCTCCACACCCCCCCTACACGTATATATTAAAATATGTGAGGGAATGGGTATGTGAATTAGCTTGACAGTTTATTCATTTCAAATTGTATATGTATGTCAAACATCATACTATATACTCTAAATACATACAATTTTTATTTCTATATTATTCCGCTATAAAACCAGAAGAAAAATATGAGAGTTATAATAAACGTATGAAAAAGTGTTATAGAAACATGGGTGAAGAGTCAATTGTTTCTGCTGGGAAAAGTCAGAAAGAATCAATGGGAAGAAGAATTTAGCTTCCTGGAGGGAGAAATAGAATTTACCAAAAAGAAGATATTTTAAAGCAGAAGTGTACCAGTTATGAAGGCATTAAATTAAGGATGTAGTTAGCATTTTCAGGATATAAGTGTAGGGCACTGTTATTGTCCTTATATCTGTGTATTCAAGAAGTATATTTTTCAATAAACCCAATTTTCAAGATAAAAAAAAATTTACAACAATTAAAATTCTAAGAAATTTTGAATAAAGCAAACTGCCACATAAATACATACTTTATAGAATTGATTTTAGTGTAGTTTCTAAATTAATTTTGGATTTAATTAGAAATAAAAACATATATTTGTTGTTCTTTATGACTGTATAAAATTCCACTGTGTATATGTACCACATTTTTTTATCCAGTTCGGCTTCCACGGGCAACATCGTTGGTTCCATGAGTTTGCTATTGTGAATAGAGCTGCAACAAACATACCTGTGCAGATATCTTTTTTGTAGAAAGATTTGAGTTTCTCTGGGTATATTCCCAACAAGGGAATTGCTGGGTCATATGGAAGGTCAATTTCTAGTTCTTTCAGAAAACTCCAGACTGTTTTGCAGAGAGGTTGTACAAGTTTGCATTCCCACCAGCAGTGTAGAAGCGTTCCTTTTTCTCCACATCCTCGCCAGCATCTGTTGTTGTTTGTTTTATTAACGATGGCCATTCTTACAGGGGTTAGGTGGTATCTCAATGTGGTATTGATTTGCATTTCTCTGATGATGAGTGAGCCTGAGCACTTTCTCATGTGTCTGTTGGCTGCCCATATATCTTCTTTTGAGAAGTGTCTATTCATGTCTTTTGCCCATTTTTTAAAGGGGCTGTTTGTTTTTGTCCCTTCAGTGCATTTGAGTTCCTTATAGATCCTAGATGTTAGGCCTTTGTCAGGTATAGAGTTGGCAAATATTTTTTCCCATTCTGTGGGCTGTCTCCCTGCTCTCCTGATGGTTTCTTTTGCGACAAATGTATGGACTTTGCAGCAACCTGGATGAATTTGGAGTCGATCATACTGAGTGATCTATCACAGAAACAAAGAACAGTGTTCCATATGTTCTCACTCATAAGAGGACCTCAAGAAATTATAATGCTATAAGAAAGTAATTGGCAGTAGTGGGAAACTGTCAGGGGAGGGAGGATGGGACTGGCAGTTGAGGGAAACTGCTAGGGGAGGGACGGGCATACCTCATTAACATGGCTACCTGTATGATCAATGTTTGTATACCTAACCCTGAATTGTAACCCACATCTTTATAATAAAAATTTTTTAAAAAGAAGAAATAAAAACATAGTGTGAAAAATAAGCAAAAATAAAAGACCATTTCAAAAATGGATTCCATAACTGTAGATTATATTCAAAAAACTTACAAAGAAAGAAGAGGAAAAAAATGCAATAAATTACACATCTCATAAAGAGAGTGAGGATTAAAAGAGTTATTTCAGAGGACAACGTAACACCACTCTTAATAGTGACATAGTAGAGCTGTACCCATTAAAATCAGGAAGAAGACAAGGATACAATAACCATTGCTACTTTTTTGAGACAGGGTCTCACTATCCTGTCCAGGCTACAGTACAGTAGCTATTCACAGGCATGGACATAGCACACTACAGCCTAAAACTCCTGGGCTCAAGCAATACTCCTGCCTCATCTTCCCAAGAAGCTGCAAATGTAAGAATATGGTGCTGCACCCAGCTTTATTATCATTGTTACTATTTAAAATTAATGTTTTTGGAAATTCTAGCCAAATTTATAAAATGAAATAAAAGGTTTCAGTGGAAAGGAGAAAAACTCTATCAGTATTTGAAAAGTATGTGACTATACCCCAAAATTTAATTTAAAAGCTACCAGAATAAGAGACATTTTCAATTGGATATTAAACCAAAAACTCAAAAATTAGCAATGTTTCTGTGTATATATGACAACCTTTAGAAAATAGAAAGAAATACTAAATTCATAGCATCAATAACAAATGACACACTTAAGAATGATGCTAACAAATGTGGAAGTTATATTAAAAATATAAACTTTAATAAACAAATTGTAAAACTTTGCATAAATGGAGAGTCAAACCATGCTTTTAGACAGGAATATATATACTTAATTCTTCCAAAATAGATTTGTATATTAGATATAAGCTCAATCAAGATCTCTATATAATTTACTTAGAGAAATTTTTTAATACTGAAGACAAAAGGACATGACAAAAAAAGAAAACTACAGGTCAATATCTCTGATAAATATATATGTAAAAATCCTTAACAAAATACTAGCAAACTGAATTCAATAGCATATCAAAAAAAATAATTCAACACAACCAAGTGGATTTTATTCCAGGGATGCAAGGGTGGTTCTATACCTCCATATCAATAAATATGATTCACCACATAAACCATATGATCCTCTCAATAGACACAGAAAAGGCATTCAATAAAATCCAACATCCTTTCACAATAAAAAACCCTCAACAAACTAGGCCTTAAAGGAACATATCTCAAAATAATAAGAGCCATATTTGACAAAACCACAATGAGCCAACATCATTCAAAATGGGGAAAAGTTGAAAACATTCCCCCACAGAACTTGGACAAGACATGTATGTCCACTCTAGCCACTTTTATTAAACATTGTACTGGAAGTCCTAGCAAGAGTAGTCTGGTAAGGGAAAGAACTAAAAGGTATTCAAATCAGCCAGGGGAAAGTCACACTATCCCTGTTCACAGATCACATGATTATATATCGAGAAAACTATAAAGATTCCTCCAAGAGGCTTCTAGACCTGATAAACAACTTCAGTAAAGTCTCAGGATATAAAATCAATGTTATAAAACCAGTAGCATTTCTATACACCAATAGAGCTCAAGCTAAGAACCAAATCAAGAACTCATCCTCATTTACAATAGACACACAGACACACACACAATAGGAATATGCCTAACCAAAGAGGTGGAAGACATCTACAAAAATACTGATGAAGAAATCATAGCTGACACAAATAAATGGAAGAATATCTCATACTCATGGACTGGAAGACACAATATTATTAAAAATGACAATACTGACTAAAGCAATCTATAGATTCAATGCAATTCCATCAATATATTAACATCTGCTGGACTCAGTGTCGCAGTCTGTGCTTTGGGGAGGCCAAGGTGAGTGAATTACCTGAGCCCGCGGGTTGGAGACTTGCTTGGGCAAATTGGCGAGACTTCATCTCTACAATAAATCAAAAAAAATTAGTCGGGCGTGGTAGTGCGCGCCTGTAGTTCCAGCTACTTGGAAGGCTGTGGCAGAAGGATCACCAGAGCCCAGCAGGTCAAGGCTGCGGTGGCTGGGAGCGTGCCACTGCACTTCAGTCTGGGTGACAGAGTGAGACTCCAACTCAAATATATATATATCTCAACATCACTTTTCACAGAACATCAAAAAAATCTTAAAATTTAATGGAACCAAAAAAGAGCCCAAATAGCCAAAGCAATCCTAAGTAAAAAGAAAAACTGTGGAGACATCATACTACCTGACTTCAAATTATACTATAAGGTTATAGTAACCAAAACAGCACAATATTGTTATAAGAACAGACAGATTGGCCGGTGAAACAGAGTAGAGGACTCAGAAATAAAACCACATACCTACAACCAAATGTTCTTTTTTTTTTTTTTTTTTTGAGTTAGTCTCACTCAGTCGCCCAAGACTGGAGTGTAGTGGCCACTCCTGGCCACCGCAGCCTCGACCTGCTGGGCTCCAGCAATCCTCCCGCCTCAGCCTTCGAAGTAGCCGGAATTACAGGCATGCGCTACCACGCCCGGCCAGCTGATTTATTGATTTATCGTAGAGATGAGGTCTTGCTGCCCAGGCGGGTCTCGAACCCGTGGGCTCAGGCAATCCACTCACCTCAGCCTCCCAAAGGCACGGGATTACAGGCTGAGCCACCTAGCCAAATGTTCTTTTTAAACATTTTTTTATTTATTAACTTAAAAAAATTTTATTTTAAAATTGTGGGGTACATTTCAGGGTTTGGTATACAAATATTCACTGTGCAGGTACCCTTGTTGATGAGGTGTGCCCCCCTTCCCCAGGCAGATTTCCACTACTGTCAACCCCACCTCCCCACCCCCCTCCTTTCCACTTTTTCCCGTTACAACCGCTCCAACCAACTGTTCTTTGACAAAATTGACAAAAATAAACAATGAGAAATGGACACCCTATTCATTAAATGGTGCTGGAAATATTTATATGCATATATAGCCACCTGTAGAAGAATGAAACTGGACCCCTACCTCTCACCACATACAAAATTTAATTTAAGATGAATTAAAAACTTAAATGTAAAACCTCAAACTACAAAAATCTTAGTTAAAAACCTTAGGAAACACACTTCTGGATACCAGCCAAGCAGAATTTTTTGATGAAGATTCCAAAAGTAATTGCAACAGAAACAAAAATAGACTAATGAGAGTTAATTAAACTAAAAAGCTTCTGCACAGCAAAAGAAATGATCAACAGAGTGAACAGAAAATCTACTGAATTGGAGACAATATTTTGCAAATTATGCCTCAGACAAAGGCTGATATATGGTATCTATAAGAAACTAAAACAACTCAACACAGAATTTTTCAAAACCATCAGAAAGTGGACAAAGAACATGAATTGACCCTTCTCAAAAGCAGACACACAAGTAGCCAACAAATGTTTTAAAAAATGCTCAACATCACTAATCATGAGAGAAATGCAAATTAAAACCACAATGAGATATCATCTTACACCAGTCAGAATGTCTGTTATTAAAAAGTCAAAGAATAATAGATGTTTGCATGGTTGCAGAGGAAAGGGATCACTTATTGATTGTTGGTGAGACTGTGAACTAGTTCAACTTCTATGGAAAATAGTATGAAGGTTTTTCAAGGAACTTAAAATTGAATTACCATTCAACTCGGAAATCACACTACTAGAGATCTCCCCAAAGGAAATGATATCATTATATAAAAGGATACCTGTACTCATATGTTCGTTACAGCACTTTTCACAGTAGAAAAATCACAGAACCAACCTATGTGACCACCAATGATTAACTGGATCAAGAAAATGTTAGCCAGGCGCAGTGGCTCACGTCTGCAATCCCAGCACTTTGGGAGGCCGAGGCGAGAGGATTGCCTGAGCTCAGAGGTTCAAGACTAGCCTGGGAAACTTGGCAAGACCTCATCTCTACAATAAATCAAAAAAATTAGCTGGGTGTGGTGGCACACACCTGTAGTTCCAGCTACTTGGAAGACTGAGGCGGAAGGATAGCCTGAAACCAGCAGGTGGAGGCTGAAATGACTCTGAGCGTGCCACTACACTCCAGTTTTGGTGATCTGGTTGACAGAGTGAGACTGCTACTCAAAAAGAAAAGAAAATGTTATATATACATTATGTATAATATAATATAATACAACATAATATATATATACACCATAATATATATACACCATATATACACAGTCATAAACAAGAATGGAATCACGTCCTTTACAACAACATGAATGGAGTTGAAGAACGTCATCCTAAGTGAACTAACTCAGAAAGAAAAAAAAAAAATTCTGCATGTTCTCATTTATATGCAGAAGCTAAAGGGCCACAAAGTAGGAAATAATAGACACAGGGGACACCAATAAGGGGGAAAGCAGGGAGGGTGGTTAGGGTTCAGAAATTGTCTATTGGTACAATGTTCACCATCTAAGAAAAGGGCCATCTGAGAGCCAATTCAGCCACTATACAACATGTCCATGTAAAAAATATGCACTTGTACCCTCTTATTCTAAAAGAAAAAAGAAAGACAAAAGAAATAGCAAAAAAAATCACAATTAAAAAAAAATTGTATATATTTCCATATACTAAAATATGTTATTAAAGATCAAAAAAACACTATAGAAATGGCAGAGGAATCAGTAAACAGCTCTTTGAAATAAAAGACATAGCCCAGAAACATACCCTAATATATATGTTGGTGATAAAAAAGGCATCATGAATTAACATAAGAAGATAAAATATCTTTTTAAATAATAATGGGATTTTTTTTTTAGTTATTGGCATAGAATTGAGAGAAGCAGGAATACATTAAGCACTTCATCTCAAATATATGCAAACATAAATTTCAGAAGAATTTAAGTGAAATATTTTAAAATCATACCTTTTTAGAAAAAATGGTGAATATTTACCTTACCCGTAAAGGATATTTCTATGCTTAGATGCAGTGTGAGAAACTACAAAATGGTAAAACAAGAACTTCAAAAATGGATGAATTTAAAATATCTGTATGTATAAAAAAAGAACAATCAAGTTGGGCTCGGTGGCTCAGCCTGTAATCCTGCGCCTTTGGGAGGCCGAAGTGAGTTGATTGCCTGAGCCCGCGGGTTCGAGACCCGCCTGGGCAGCAAGACCTCATCTCTACAATAAATCACAAAATCAGCCGGGTGTGGTAGCGCATGTCTGTAATTCTGGCTACTTGGAAGGCTGAGGCGGAAGGATCACCGGAGCCCAGCAGGTCGAAGCTGTGGTGGCCAGGAGCGGCCACTGCAATCCAGCCTGGGCGACAGAGTGAGACTCCAACTCAAAAAAAAAAAAAAAAAAAGAACAATCAAAACCCAAGACAAAACTGAAAACAAATGAAAAATTTGCCTTATATATGGCAAATGGTTAATATTTAAATGTATAACAAATCTATATGACAGAGTATTATGAAACCCTTTATGTATCATTTATGAATCCATTTTTCCTTAGGGAATACATTCCTATAGAAAAATATTTTATTATAATTTCATGTGCAGGATGCTAATTTACATATATTGTGTGTTATCAACCACATGAAAAATGTACAGATATAAAGACTATATGTATGTTTACCAGACATCCCTGGGCAATGAGATAACAAGTAAATTTTATTTTTAAAATTGTTTCTCTGTACATGTCAAATTTTTATGAGTATATATTTTTAATGCACACACTGTTAAAGGTAAATATATGTTTTAAGTTTATGAAATAGTCAAATAGCCTGTCCAATAAATGAAAAAAGAAGATGAATAGACAATTCACAAATGAGGGTTAATATTTATATATGGAAATGTATTCACCTTACCCCAGTAGTACATAAACAAATTAGAGTAAAGGAACAGGATGTTTTTCACAGTTAAAGTAGTAGTGATTAAAAAATGATAGTGGGTTGGGCTTGGTGGCTCAGTTTGTAATCCCAGCACTTTGGAAGGCCGAGGCGAGTGGATTGCCTGAACCTGTGGGTTCGAGACCCACCTGGGCAAAGTGGCAAGACCTCGGTCTCTACAATAAATCAAAAATTAGCTGGGCATGGTAGCTCGTGCCTATAGTTCCAGCTACTTGGAAGACTGAGGAGGAAGGGTCGCTGGAGCACAGCAGGTCGAGGCTGCAGTGGCCAAGAGCATGCCACTACACTCCAGCCTAGTCGACGGAGTGAGACTCCAACTCAAAAAAAAAAAAAAAAAAATGACAGTGGATGCTGGTAAACATATTGCGAAACATGTTCTCCATTATTTTGCTAGTATTAATCTGCATTCATACAACTCTTTCTGCTAATAGGTATCAAGAAGCCTAAAACCGTTTGTTCCCTTTAGCTAGGCAACTCCATTTCTGCTCATCTCTTCTGTGACAGGCTGAAGGGATACTCCAAAAGTGTCCATGCTCTCATCCCTGGAACCTGTTAATATATCACCTTCCATGGCAAAGGTAGTTGGCAGATATAATGAAGGTTATAGACCACAAAATAGGAAAGTTATCATAGATCATCTATGCATAAACCCTTAAAAGCAGAGAACATCCTCCCACTGGTGATAGAAGACACAAGGCTAAAGAAAAAAAATCAGAGAAAGTCTAAGCATAAGAAGGACTTGATTCACTTAAAATATGGTAGAAAGGGGTCACAACCAAGGCATGTGGTTGCTTTTCAGGAGCTGAGAACAACCCCCAGCCAACAGCCAGCATGGAATTGGAGATCTCAGTTCTATAAACACTACACCAAAAAACTGAATTCTGCCAATAGTTTCAATGAGTTTGGAAGTAGGTTCTTCCTCATAGTCCCTAGTAAAGAAGACACATCTGTTGACATCTCCATTTTAGTTCCGTGAGACTCTAGCCAAACTTCTAACCTTCAGAGGTGTCAGATAAATAATTAAATATTGTTTTAAGATGCTAAATGTTTGACAATTTTCCTCAGCAGCAATGGAAAACTTATAAATATGAGGATGACTCTGCACTTGATCATTAACCTGCTATGTAACCTTAAAAAAAATCAATTTTTTTGTCTGGCCTCAATATTCTCACCTACAAAACAAAGGTGCTGGTCTATTTAACGCTACATCTAATATTAGCATGGCCTGGACCAACAGTGAAAATGGAGATTATGTGCCATACGTCTAAATGTTTAATGTGTATAAATCAATACATTATAAAGTGTGTTCTGTTCTCCTACCTTGACATAATACATTCACAAAATCAAAATTGAAATATGTGAACAGCCATAATTTTTATATGACTGAAAGTCAGCAAAATATCAGACAACGAATTTAAGCTTGTATTTACCTAAGTTTTCTATTGATGTGCTGACAATTTGACAATGAATAATAAATTAGACATTCATAATTCATAAATTGTTATTTATTTATTTCATAATACTTCTTTCCATTGCCTTTATTTCAGGAAAATCACAAAACATGCTGTAATATACTTATCACATACTTTGTGTTATTTGACAGTGTCATCAGATTGGTCTGCCTTCTTTTGTAATAGTAGTTCTTACATATAATTTTTATTAAAATAAATTTAGAGAAATTTCATGCTGGTAAGGCAGTAGCACTTGGAGTTATCAATTGCATTATATAATCAATACTTAGGTTTGAAAATAAAGCACAATTGTTACCTACAATACCTAAATATCTTAATGGTGTTGCACATGATAAATCATTGCCATTGCTGGGCCCGGTGGCTCAGCCTGTAATCCCGCGCCTTTAGGAGGCTGAGGTGAGTGGATTGCCTGAGCCCACGGGTTCGAGACCCGCCTGGGCAGTGAGACCTCATCTCTACAATAGATGAA
>NW_007259934.1:174884-194487 GCF_000164805.1 Carlito syrichta
TTAAAAAAAAAAAAAAAAAAAAATCATTGCCATCACAGAAAAACATAAAATATTTTAATTTAATCATGTGCATTATTATCACTTATAATGTGATTTTCATCAACTTTTAGGGCAATATTTTTATCCAATTACTATTTATACAGTTCTTTCAAATTCTACCATGCTGGTATATTTTTAATAAGCAAAGCAAAAGAGCAACATGTTTTCAATTACTTCGATTCTCTCATCAGGTGAAATTATTTTTTATCTATAATGGGCAGAAAATAATACATTTAGAAATTAGTTTGGAGATGATTTTTACCTGAAGTTTTTTTCCTAAAATTATAAATGTTTTCATTTCTTTGTTCTAATTCACCTGTGTTGTATTGGAAGGCAACTTTTATTGTTTATTTTTCAGGCAGTTTCTTTCAATTAAAACATTTATTCATAAATCTTATACTATTTTCAATGCTTCAATGATGTGTTTGCAAGCTTTTGCTGACATTATTAATAGCAGGCAATCTTTCATACTAAATAACTGAATAACACAAATTCAAAATCATTTCATTTTCTAACAAAGATACTATTTGTTCTTTATTTGAGGATCTGTCGTATGCTCTATTGTATCTCATGCCATATCTAAATTAAATCTAATTTATTAATTGTATTTAGTCAGCATTTCCATTATACATTTGAACAGTTTTAAGGGCAAGTCTGATATGTATTGTATTAAGATATTCCATTTGAGGACAGTTTATAAATATATATAATTTTTTAATTATTCCAAAAAATGTCATCACTATCAACACAGTTAAAATCAATTTTTGAGCCAGGCTCGGTGGCTCAGCCTGTAATCCTGCGTCTTTGGGAGGCTGAAGTGAGTGGATAGCCTGAGCCCGTGGGTTCGAGACCCGCCTGGGTAGCGAGACCTCATCACTACAATACATAAAAAAATCAGCCGGGCGTGGTGGCGCATGCCTGTAATTCCGGCTACTCGGAAGGCTGAGGCAGAAGGATCGCCGGAGCCCAGCAGGTCGAGGCTGCGGTGGCCAGAAGCGCCCACTGCACTCCAGTCTGGGCGACAGAGTGAGACTCCAACTCAAAAAAAAAAAAGTCATTTTTTGGAAGAATAAAATCAAAATATGTGTCACACATAGCATAAATGATGTTTCTAGATTGTTGACCAAAATTCTGGCTTGTACTTCTTTTTCCCCATATTTGTTAGAACCATTCACATAGGCTTGCTTTCAACAATATCTTAAATTATTTCAATAAACCTTGTTCACATCTTTTGCAAGTTTTTGTCTTATTAAATATTCTTGTAAAAAAACTATTTTAATTATAGAAATAAGTCCATATCTATCTTATTGCCAATATAAAAAAAAATCATGTATTACACATTGCATATCTAAATATACAATAAAACTAAGAAATAAATTTTTTTCATATTAAAAAATGTCCCTCGGTTGCCATGTGAAAAGGTTGTAAATACCATACTATTTTGTGAATACCACCTTGGAGTGCAAGGTGAAACAAGAGAACGAATGCTTGCTACTACTGAAAAATGATACTTCCCTGTGAAATAATTACCATTATCGCAATCATGCTAGTAAAGAGGAAGAATATGAGAAGTTAATTAATTTGACCTTTTTTCCTACCCAAGCACTTTCACAGCTCAAATCCTCCCTGCATTCTGAAGCAGGGTCTATCTTCAATATCGCCAGAGACATAACCAACAAAATTTGTTTGCTTAGAAACATAGACACTTAAGGACAAGGCATATGAAGAACTGTTTCCCTGAATCTTGATGTTGAGGATATGCATGGTGCTCAGGTGTCCATGATTAAGTTTCTTGATCTACTACTGGCTCCATACCAAGATTATTGACTGAAATACTCTGGCAAACTTCGTGACAGTGTACCTGACAGTATTTAAACTGTTTTAAGAATGCCATAAATAATTGATTTTTATTACTGTAAACTATATAAAACATTTTGTTTTAAAAATACCCTTTTCCCGTGATTGAATTAAGTTCAAATAGAATTGAAAACTTAAACAGAACATGAAAAACCATCGAGATCATTCTCTCCATGTTTCCTAGTAGAAAACTACAGTCCAGAGAAGGGAAATGACTCATCCAAGGCATCAGATCTCAAAATCAACAAAGCTTTTAGTCACGTGACTTTTAGGGTCATCATCAATGTATGTTGATTTCTGATATATTAGGCTGGTGAAAGCAAGTGGAGCATTTGGAAAAATGCAGGGATTTTTATAAAGCTATAATCATTAGTACTTGAAGCGTGAGAGCTTTCTACAATTTAACTGTCCTATTTTCTCTGTCTTCATCTAAGTGTGTTCTTAATATAATCTGAGGAAACAGAATACCACAGGGATGAATTTAGTAAAATTTCTTAATAAATGAATGCCAGCAGACTCCAAAAAAACACAAAATAAAGTGATATCATAAAATTACTTATAATGCTGAAAAGTGCTTGGGTGAAGGGGGCTATTTTGAGCTGAAATTTTTTATAGAATTTCAATTAAGTTTGACAGCTATTTCATTACCAGATTTGATACACTGCAGTAATACATTATAAAATGATAATCTTTTTATCAGTATAAAAGGCTCCTATAATTTGGGTAATAAGATCCTCACAAAAACCTAAAAATTTTTAATATCATAATTTCCTCACTTTTGTCGTGGTTTTCATGTAAAACGTTAAGAAAAAATATAGAACTAAAACATGGACAGAATAAGATAATGTGAAAGTGATGAATAACCAAATTACATAATAACTGTGGTGGGAGAAGTCTAAGTTTTCTGTACTTATTCTAATTCGAGCTCATTTATTGCATCACAAAGGTTTTCCAAGGTAAAAGTAAAATAGTCTGAATGGTTATAAAAATCACATTTAACCTCAAGTACAAGTGAATGCTTAATAGAATAATATCAGCGGCATAGACTAATGATTCGATGGAAATTATTAGACTAAATGCACAAGAATTTGTAGTTGAGACAACAGATCATTGCACCAGAATCATAGAGTTTTAGATATAAGGCCATTACATAATTTTAAAGACCTAGAAAGGGAAAGTTACTTATCCAAAGCCAAGCATTCAAACAGTGATAAAACTAGGACTCAAAACATTCATTAAATTATCAAATTATGAGAGACAGGAAGAAATTTTAAAAACAAAAATCTAGGGAAGCAGTTATTTACACAGCTGCAACTTAGCACCTCACACAGTACTTATCAATCAAAAAGAAGCAAAGTTATATTACGATGGAGAAATAGGACATATACTACCTTAATATGGCTTTTGATGGAGTTCAATGGGAAAGACACAACTTCATTTATGTAGTATTCTTGACAAAAACCTGTGACCTGAATCTCATAAAAAGAAATACATCAGATAATAAATCCTAAATTTGCATTTTAGGATATCCTACATCAGCTAGCATAGACTGTAAAAGAAAGCAACCGCAATTCCTTGTGTACCACCTTAGAATAATATATGTGTTTAGGACTGTGATCTCAAATTGGTATGAAGTTAACTTTACATGTTTTAAGCTACTCTGAACCAAATGTACAAATCCCTTGCTTCATAAAAGGAATTTGTGCTATAAAAAAGAAAATATTTATAAATGAAAAGAATAACATGAATCTTTTTTTTTTTTGAGTTGGAGTCTCACTCTGTTGCCCAGACTGGAGTGCAGTGGCCTCTCCCAGCCACCACAGCCTCGACCCGCTGGGTTCCAGCAATCCTTCCGCCTCAGCCTTCCAAGTAGCTGGAGCTACAGGCACGTGCTACCACACCCGGGTAATTTTTTGATTTATTGTAGAGATGAGGTCTCACCAAGTTGCCCGGGTGGGTCTCGAACCCACGAGCTCAGGCTATCCACTCAGCCTCCCAAGGTGCGGGATTACAGGCTGAGCCACCAAGCCTGGCTGAATAACATAAATCTTAATCAGTACATACATGATACCACAATTATCAAGTACAACTAAATCAAATTCTTACTTTATATCACCTGAGTTCAAAAATAAGACAATAAATAAATCACAGTAAGTCTGTAGATGGCTTTGATGAACCAATTAGAAATATTTTAAAATTCATTTTTAAACATAAAATATTGTATCTTAAAACCGCTATTCTAATATGTTGTTAAAACTGTTTCTAATCAAATAATATATTCTAGGTCTTGTACAAGTTTACATATCTTCTTCAGTTTTCTTGAGTAACCTACATTAGTTCTGGTTTTTGCCCACATACTACTCTGAGCTTTGGGGAAAAAAGAGAGAAGGCCCTTATATTTTACCAGCAGGGCAAAGAAAATGACTATGGTTCTCAACACAAAAAAAGACAGACTCCTGACCTTATGCATTGAAATAATGAAGAAATGTATCCTCTTTCATTTTTCAGTCAAATAATTAACATTTAAAATAACAGCATATTGGTGTCACCATTCAGTCAACAATTCATTTTGGTCAGTATAACCATCTTTACCTGCTCTTCAATGTTTTTAGAATTCTTATTTCCTTAATATTTAATGTATTCTTATCATGCTAAAAAAGTAGATATAGAAAAACTGAAATACTGACTACTAATAAGAAACTTACAAAAAACACAGTTAGAAAGAATAAGCTCTTGTGTTGAATAGCACTGCAGGGTGATAATAATTAATAATAATTTATTGCATATTTCAAAATAACTACAAAAGAAGATTCAGAATGTTTCAACACTAAAAAATTATAAATAATAAATATTTGAGGTGATAGGTATTTTAACTACCTTGATTTGATTATTGCATATTGCAGGCATGTATCAAAATATCACATGTACCTCACAAATATGTATAATTACTATGCTTCAAAAAAAATAAATTAAATGTGTTCAATATATGTCAAATAAAAAATTGAACAAGTATATTAAAGAAGAAAAGAAACTAGATCTCACCATTTAAGCAAATTGATAAAACAATATCACCAGACCTGCTGAAATCTACAATTTTCCAGTCTTACGTGAACATCATGTTAATCTGAAAAATAAATACATTACATGAAAAAATGTGCACATTACAAATGAACTAAAATAATAGATCATAACATAAATATGAAATTCAAAACTATAAAGGTTTTAGAAGAAAACATGGGAGAAAATCTATGAGAAGTTGTGTTGGGTGATGAAATTTTATATGCAAAAAAATAAATTTTATATTTAACACCAAAGGTATGATTTATAAACAAAAAGTTAGATGAGTTGGACTTTATTAAGATTTTTTAAAATGCTTTTCTCTGTGAAAGATATGGTTAATAAAACTAAAAAGCAAGTCACAGACTGGAATAAAATATTTGCAAACACATATATTATAAGGGACTTGTATCCAAAATATACAAGAAGAAAAGAAAAACTTAAGATTTAGGGGAGTGGTATTATCACAATGACAAAGTAGGAGATACCAGCCTTTATCCTTCCACTAAAAACCAAATACAGACAGCAATGTAAAAAACAAAATCGTGCTGGGAGGGCTTAAGGGCACATTGAAAATTCTATAGAAACCCAGAGTAGCAAAAACCAAAAATGGAGAGTATCCACACAGAAGGGATCATTGGTGATATCAGCATACCTGAGATACCAGAAGATGGCTAGGAAAAATGAAGAAAGGTAGAAGATATCAGTATCACCCATGTCTTGGAAACCAGTATGGCCGTGCTCAACAGAGAGCACCAGCATCTTTTGCCACTGAGGTAACAGATAGCTATTACTTCTCTGGAACTCTAGAGAGAAAGATTTGACTGCACACCCATAACACAAGAAGTAGTCATAGTTGTGTTGCTTCAGGAACAGTGCTATCACCTCTCCCACCCTCATGCATATCCCCGACCAAAGAGTCATGACTTTCCTGTCAGAGTCTATGCTCCAGACCCCAGACCTGTGTCTGTACGGCACCAGTTCACACCTCAGACACTAAAGTCATTGTGACAGAGAGCTAGCTCATACCCTGGGCCTAGTAGGTAAGGATTTTCTGCACATTCCCACACTCTGGGCACTAACTCAACCACCGTGGAGAGCCGGGCCCTTCCTTAGCCCCAGAGGCACCATAGCTCTCTGCATATGTTTATGGGAAAGCATTCAGAGCTAATGTTCAAATAGCAGGGGTTCAAAAGTAAAAGACAGAGAAAAAGAGGAAGAAATCTTACTTAAAAGAAATAATAGCTGAAAACTTCCCAAATCTAAAAAAAAGAAAAACAAAAAAACAAAAAACCCTAAATCCAAATATCTATTTCTAGGTACAGAAAGGTCAAGATCTTCGATCAGGTTCAATGCAACCAAGACATCTTATAATAAAGCTGTTCAAAGCTTAAGAAAATAAAAAGAGGATTCTGAAAGCAGCAAGAGAAAAGAAGTAGATCCCATATAAAGAATTCAATTCCAGTGGATTTCACTGAGAAAGAACAAAACAACAACAACACAGTTATAACTGAGAGAGTACATTGATATATCCAAAGTGCTGAAATAAAAAATAAAACAACAAACCCTTGCAAATCAAGACTGCATTAAGAGGCAAAGCTATTCTTCAGAAATGAAAGAGAGAGACAAAAATTTCCCCAGACAAATAAAACCTGAAGGAGTTCATCACCACTAGACTTGCCTTGTAAGAAATGATAAGGGGCCGGGCTCAGTGGCTCAGCCTGTAATCTCAGCACTTTGGGAGGCCGAGGAGAGTGAACTGCCTGATCCCGCGGGTTTGAGACCTGCCTGGGCAACATGGTGAGACCTCGTCTCTACAATAAATAAAAAATTAGCAGGGCATGGTAGCACATACCTGTAGTTCCAACTACATGGAAGGCTGAGGCAGAAGGATCGCCAAAGCCCAGCAGGGCGAGGCTGCGGTGGCCGGGAGCATGGCACTGCACTCCAGTCTGGGCGGCAGAGTGAGACTCTAACTCAAAAAAAAAAAAAAAAAATGATAAGGATACCCATTTAATTACCAACCCCATTCTTCTCAGACCTGAAAATGACAATACAGAAATTCATATGGAAACATAAATGACCACAAATAGCCAAAACAATCCTCAGCAAAGAAACAAAGTGGGAGGTATCACACTTCCAGACTTTAAACTTTACTATAAGGCTACAATAATCAAAACAGCCTGGTATTGGTACAAGAACAGGCATATGGACCAATGGAACGGGATGGACATTCCAGAAGCAAAACCTCAATTCCTCAACCCACTCATCTTTGAAAAGCCTCCACCAACAACTGCTGGGGAGAGGAGAACCTAGGCAGTAAATGGTGCTTGGAAAATTGGCTGATCACATGCAGAAGACTGAAAACAGAACCCCTACCTATCACTATACACAAAAGTTAACTCTAAATGTATCAAAGACTTAAATGTAAACCTCAAGCTATAAGAATCTTAGAAAATGCAGGAGACAACCTTACAGAAATCAAAGTAGACAACCAATTCCTGATCAAAACCCCAGGTGTCCATGTCATAAGAAATAAGATAGATAAGTGAAACCTCATCAAACAGAAAAGCTTCTGTAAAGCAAAAGAAACCATCACTAGAGTGGGGAGACAGTTTATAGAAGGGAAAAAAGTATTTGCCAACTGTATATCTGCCAAAGGCTTAACATCCAATATCTATAAGGAACTCAAATGTGCTGAAAGGAAAAAAACAAATCACCCCATTAAAAAGTGGGGAAAAGACATGAATAGACACTTCTCAAAGAAGATATATGGGCAGCCAGCAGACACATGAAAAAGTGGTTAGCCTCAATAATCATCAGAGAAATGCTAATCAAAACACATTGAGATATCACCTAACCCCAGTATGAATGGCCATCATTAATAAAACAAACAACAACAGATGCTGGCAAGAGTGTTGAGAAAAGAAAACACTTCTGCAATGCTGATGGGAATGCAAGCTAGTTCATCCTCTGTGGAAAACAGTGTGGTGATTTCCAAAAGAACTAGAAATTGACCTTCCATATGGCCAGCAATCCTCCTACTTGGAATATACCTGGAGGAACTCAAAGCATTCTACAAAAAAGATACCTGCACAAGCATGTTTATTTCAGCACTTTTCACAATAGCAAAAAACATGGAATCAAGCATGCTGCCCATCAAAATTGGACGGGATAAAAAATAAAAACAGGGTACATATGCACAATGGAATATTACACAGTCAAAAAGAAGGACAAACATGGACTGCTTAGAAACTTGGATGGATTTATAGTCAATAATATTCAGTGATCTATCACAGAAACAAAGAACGGAGTACCACAAGTTCTCACTCATAAGTGGATCCTGAACATTTACCATAATATTATAAGAAAGGGACTAGCTGTGGTGAGATATTGTCAAGGGGGCAGAGAGGGGGAACACAACATCAATAAGGGTATCTTATCTCAAACCAGGCCCAAACTTTACCTGTACAATATCCACTTACATACCTAATTCTGAATTGTACCCCACATACTTAAAATAAGATAATAAAAAAATGACAAGGGAGTTTATCAAACTGAAAGGAAAAAAATGCTAATTAGTAAAACAAAAACATTTGAAAGTATAAAACTCACTGGTAAACATAGGTACATAGCTAAATTCAGAATACACTAATACTGTAATTGCAGTGTGTAAAATCATTTATGTTTTTAGCATGAAGGTAAAAAAAGATCAAACTATTAAAACAGTAATGACAATAATTTCTTAAAGAATGAGAAGAGGCCCATGCCCAGTGGGGAAATGCCAACTGCAGCCATTTTCCCTGTCCCAGGACCAGGCAGAGGTCTGCATTGCCCCACCCAGCTCCGCCCAGCTCTCCCCAGCCTCCAACTTGGGACCTAAGGTAATCGTATCAAACTGAGAGAGACAGAAGCTCCTCCCCCACACTAGATTGGACAGACAGGTCAGATCTGAGTGGCAGACTTGACAGGCAACAAGTCGGCTGAGTCCAGATCTGAACCACCCTCCTTCCTGGGGCAAATGACCCTAGCTGTGAGCAATGGCTACCAGCCTGTGATGAGAGCTAGAGATCAGAGCCGAAAGGACGTTGAACTTACAGGAATGCTCTCACAGTGAGCTTGGTTCCTTGTTTTTATTTTTATTTCTTATTTTTATTCTTTGTCTGTTTGGTCTGCTCATTTTTGTTTGTTTTTAGTTTTAGTTTTTTGTTTTGTTTTGTTTTTTACTCTTTTACTGTCTTTGTGTCTCTTTTCATTTGTTAGTCAGTACATTTGTCTGTTTTCCCTCTTACTCTTCTCTCTCTCCACCTTCCTCTTTCCCCTCCTCCTTCTTTGTTCTATTATTTTCCTTTTTCTTACCTCACTTTGCACTCAGGGAGCAAACCTATACCCCCACTGCATGGACAGATTGCAAAGCAGTGGGAAGTGGGTTCCAGGGTACCCATACACCTGTCGGTGGATACTGGGATCTGCAGATAGATTTTGAATCACAGTTCCACCTTCAATTAAATCTCAAAATTGCAAAAAAGTACCATCCCCAACCCACAGTCCAGCTTCAGAATTGAAAAAAGCTAGAGGATCCACACAAGGAAGAATAGGAGATTGAGCAAACAGAAGTAAAAGCAACCCCGCCATCTCTGAACAACAGAATTAAAGAAGGGGGGGGGAGTGGGGAGGAAAATCTACACAAATGAAGAAAAACCAAAAGAAGAATATGGGTCTAACACAGATCCCTGGGAAGCCAGACATTGAGAAAACAGACTTCGGAACGCAAACAATGAAGAGCCCCCAGAATTACTGGTCACACACTACAAACCCAGACATCAAGACAATAATAGACAGAATAAAAATAATTGAGGAGAGACAAGAGGAAAATAGGAAGGAGTTGATAACTGAGATAACACCAGTAAAGAATACTGTGATTAAAATAAATAACAAACTGATAAGCATGGAAAGCAGAATTAGCCAAGCAGAAGAAAGAATCTCAGAGCTTGAGGACCAAAATATAGAACTATCCCAAACTTTCAAAAACATAGAAAAGAAGTTTAAAAAGATAGGACAATAATTTCTTACAGAATAATATTAAATAATATATTATTTAATATATTATAATACTAAATATTATATATCATTATATGTAATTAATATTCTATATTGTCAGCTATTATTTATTAGTTAAATATTATTAAATATTAAGTATTATATATTATTATAAATATTATATATTAGAATATCATAATATTAGAAGACGTAATTTTGGCATTAAAAGCATAAATTGTGTGTGTGAATGGAGAACAAGTGCAGAATTTATTAAGGCAACCGAAGTAAAGTTGTTATCAGTTTACAGTAGCCTATTACAACTCAAAGATGTTTTGTTGATACCTCATGGTAACCACAGAATAAAAACCAATAGTAGACAACCAAAAGATGAAAATTAGAAATCAAAACTTACTATTGTGGAAAATCACTAAATTCCAAAGAAAGATAACAAGAGAGGAAGAAAAGAACAAATAATTTATGTGACAACCATAAAACAATCTTTAAAATGGCAGCAGTAAGTTTATACCTACTGATGATTATCTTAAATATAAAGGGATTGAATTATCCAATCAAAAGACATAGAGTGGCTGAATAAAACCCAGTTGTATAATACCTACAAAAGACTCACTTCACATTGAAGAAAAAACACATTAAAAGCTAAAAAGTAGGCAACCCCTTCAGGTCCCTTCCCTCTGTGGGAGCTTTTCTGTCCTCTCAAAAAATCCTGCTTCCTAAAAAAAAAGGAAAAAAAAAAAAAACTAAAAAACTAAAAAGCCTCGAACCCATGGGCAAGGTGGCTCAAGTTTATAATCCCAGCACTTTGGGAAACCAACGTGAGAGAATTGCCTGAGCCAATGGGTTCGAGGCTAGCCTGGGCAACTTGGCAAGACCTCATCTCTACAATAATTCAAAAAATTAGCCAGACATGGTGGCACATGCCTGTAGTTCCAGCTATTTGGAAGGCAGAGGTGGAAGAATCACCTGAGTCCAGCAGGTCAAGGCTGTGGTGGCCATGAGCATGCCTCTGCACTCCAACCTGGGCGACAGAGTGAGACTCCAACTCAAAAATAAAAAAACGAAAAAGATAGAAAAGATATTTTATGTAAATGGAAACCAAAAGTGAATAAGAGTAGCTATACTTGTATCAGAGGAAATAGACATTAAGTCAAAAGCTGAAAAAAGAGAAAAAGAAGAGCATTATATAATAATAAAGGAGTCAATTAATGAAGGTAAAGTGATTGTAAATAAATATGTGTTGAACATCACAACATCAAAATATGTAAAGCAGATATTAATAGATTTGGAAAGGGAGATAAACTGCAATGCAATAACAGTAGTAAACTTTAATATTCAACTTTCAAAAATGTATAGAGTATTCAGACAGAAACCCAAATAAGAAAACATTGAATTTGAACTAACTTTAGACTGAATGGACCTAGCAGAAATATACATGATATTCTGTTGAGCAGTGTGTGTTAGGCCACAAAAGAAATCTCAACAAATTTAAGAAAACTAAAATTATATGAGGCATCTTTTCTGACCACAGTGGTATAAAACCAGAAATTAATAGCAAGAGGAATTTGGGAAAATTTACAAATATGTGTAAATTAAACAACATGCTCCTGATCAACAAACGAGTCAAAGACAACATTGAAAGAGGAATTTTAAAAGTATATTGAATCAAAAGAAAATGAAAACATAGCAAAACTTATTAAGTACAGCAAAAACTTTCACGAGAGGAAAGTTTATAGCAACAAATGCCTACTTTAAAAAAGGAAAAAGAAATCTACACCTCAAGAAAATAGAAAAAGTAAAACAAAATAGGCAAAAGTTAGTAAAAAGAATGAAATAGTAAAATAACAAAAATAAATAAAAATAAAACTTAGAAAAACAATAGACTAAAATCAAGGAAGCTCAGTTTTTTTAAAAAAGATTAAAAAATACACAAACTTTTAGCTAGGCTAAAGAAAAAAGGCACAAATAAAATTAGAAATGAAAGAAAAGATATTACAACTGATACCTCAGAAATACAAAGGATCATAACTGCTACAATTATATATATCAAAAATTGGGTAACCAAGAATAAATGAATATATTCCTAGATCTATACAAACTACCCAGACTGAATTGTGAAGAAATAGAAAATCCAACAAACCAGTAAGAGGTAAGGATATTGAATCAGTAATAAAAATTGTCTTATCAAAAAAAAAGTTCTGGATCTGATAGTTTCACTGTTGAATTCTACCAAACGCTTAAAGAAGAATGAATATTGCTCCTTAAATTCTTCCAGAAAACTAAAGAAGAGAGTACTTCCAAACTCAAGTTATAAGACCAGACTCACTTCAGTATCAAAGCCAAACAAGGATACTACAAGAAAAGAATACCATAGACCATTTTTTCTAACATAGGTGCAAAATTCCTCACAAAAATATTAGCACCAAATTCAACAGCACATTAAAAGAAATATTCACATGGTCATATGGTATTTACATCAGGTTGCAAGAACAGTTCAATATACACAAATAAATACGCGTGATATGTCACATTAACTAAATGAAGGACAAAAATCCTATGATTATCTCAATAAATGCAGAAAAAGCATTTTACAAAATATAATATCCATTAATTATAAAATGATTAGGTATAGAAGGAATGTACCAAAACACTGAGAAACTCACAGCTAACATCACTCTATAGTGAACAGTTGAAAGCTATTTCTCTAAGATCAAGAACAAGACAAAGATGACCACTATTGCCACTTCTATTCAACATAATTCTTGAAGTCCTAGCCAGAGAAATTAGGCAAGAGAACGAAAACAAAACAAAACAAAACGATAAACAGATTGGAAAGAAATAAAATAAATTGTCCCTGTGTAATAGTCAGGGTTCTACAGAGAGACTAAAGCAATAGTATAGATATATGGATGGATGGCTGTCTGGCTGACTGTCTGGCTGACTGGATGGATGGATGGATGGATGGATGAACAGATAGATATATAGGTGGATAAACTGATAGATTAGGGGGATTGACTCATCTGATTATGGAGGCTGAGAAGTTCCATGATACGTTGTCTGCAAGCTGGAGACCCTGGGATGCCGTTGCATGGCTCCGTCCAAGTCTGAATGCCTGAGAAACCAGGAAACCACTGGTGTAAGTCTTGAAGTCCAAAGGCCAGAAAGCTTGGAGTTCCAATGTCCCAGGGCAAAATGAGAGTGTATTCTAGCTCCATGAGAAAGATCAACTCCCATTTTTTTCAATTTTTGTTCTATCTGAGCCTTGAACTGATTGGATGGTACCCACTCACACACCAATCCCCTCTGAAAACACCTTCACTGACATATCAAAAAGTAATGCTTCACTAGTTTCTTTAGGTATTCCTTAATCCAGCCAAGTTGACACCTAAAATTTACCACTACTGCATTCTGTTTGCACATGACATGATCATATATATAGAAACTCTAAAGACCCCATCAAAAACTGTTAGAATTAATAAATAAACTCATTAAAGTTTCAGGATACTAAATCAAAATACAAAAATTAGTAGCATTTTTATACACTAACATCAAACTATCTGAAAAAAGAAAACAGTTCTATTTACAATAACTACAAAAATATTGGAATAAATTTAATCAAAGAGGTAAAAAGGCCATAAAGTGAAAAATAAAACACTGATGTCAGAAATGGAAAAGGACATAAATAAATGGAAAGATATCCCATGTCTTTTCATGCATTGAAAGAATTAAAATTGTTAAAACGTCCATCCTACCTGAAGTGATCTATAGATTCAATGCAAGCTTTATAAAATGTTAATGTCTTTTTCATGGAAATAGAACAAGTAATCTTAAAATTTGTATGGAACTAAAATAGACCAGGAATAGCAAAACAATCTTGAGCAAAAACAATAAAGTTGGAGACATCACACTACCTGAATACAAAGCTATAGTTATCAACACGGTGTGGTACTGGCATAAATGTAAACACATAGACCAATGGAGTAGAATAAATCCTAGAATTAATAGTTAATTTAATCTTGGTAATGATGCTAAGAACACACAATGGGAAAAGAACAGTGTCTCAATAAATGGTATTGGAAAAACTGGATATCCACATACAAAAGAAAAAAAATGTATCTCACACCATATATAAAAGTCTACTAAAACCAATTAAAGACTTAAACATAAAACCTAAAATTGTAACATTACTACAGGAAAAATAGCAGAAAATTTCCATGAGATTGGAACAGGCAAGAAAAGCAAAAATAGACTAATGAGACTACATCTAACTATAAAGATTCTGCACAGAAAAAGAAAAAAAAAAAAAAGAAAAACACACAAATTAACCGAATAAAGAGACAACCTACCAAATGGGAGAAAACATTTGCAAAGCATACATTTGATGAGGCGTTAACATCCAAATTACAAAAGGAACTAAAATAACTCACCAACAAGAAAAGAGATAACCTGATTAATAAATGGATAGAGGAACTGAATACACAATTCTTAAAAGAAGATTAAGAAATGGCCAACAGGAATATGAAAAAAATGCAAATTAAAACCTCAATTAGATTATCACCTCATATGCATTCAAATGGCTTTTATCAAAAAGATGATGTAGAGAAAAGGAAACCCTTGTATACTCTTGGTATAAATGTATATTAATATAGATATTATGGAAAACAGTATGAAGATCCCTCAAAAAAACTAAAAATAGAACTACCATGTGACCCAACAATCCACTTCTGGGTGTATATTCAAAGGAATTAAAATCAGTATGTCGAAGTGATATCTGTATTCCCATGTTTATTACAGTATTAATTACAATACCCAAGATAGGGAATCAGTGTAAGTATCTATCAGCACATTAATATATAATGAAAGGGTGATATATATACACAATAAAATACTATTTAGCCTTTATAAAGAAATAAATATTTTTATTTACAACAACATGGATGAATCTGGATGTCATTATGCTAAGTGAAATAAGTCAGATACAAAAATACAAATAATGCAGGATCTCACTTATGGGTACAATCTATTATATAACAGTCAAACTCATAAAAGTAGAGAGTAGTATGGTGGTTATCAGAGGCTGGGGTTTTGCTGGGGGATAGGGATTTGTTAGTCTAATAAAAAAGTTTTAGTTAGACAGGTGAAATACATTTTTGAGACTATTGTCCAGCAAGGTGATTATAGTTAATAATAATTTATTATGTTATTACAAAATTGCTATAAGAGTAAATTTCAAATTTCTCACCATAAAAATGATAAATATGTGAAATGGCAGATATGTTAATTAGTTTGATTTATTCATTCCAAAATGTAAACATTACAATGTACCCCATACATACAACCATTATTATTATTATTTTTTTTTTTTTGAGTTGGAGTCTCACTCTGTCGCCCAGACTGGAGTGCAGTGGCCGCTCCGGGCCACCGCAGCCTCGACCTGCTGGGCTCCGGCGATCCTTCCACCTCAGCCTTCCGAGTAGCCGGAATTACAGGCGCGCGCTACCACACCCGGCTGATTTTTTGATTTATTGTAGAGATGAGGATGAGGTCTCGCCTGCCCAGGCGGGTCTCGAACCCGCGAGCTCAGGCAATCCACTCACCTCAGCCTCCCAAAGGCATGGGATTACAGGCTGAGCCACCAAGCCCGGCTCCATTATTTGTTAATTAACAATAATAAAATTGACTGAGTACAGTAGTTCATGTTTGTAATCCCAGCACTAAGGGAGGCTGAGGTGAGAGGATTGCTTGAGTCCAAGAGTTTGAGACTAGCCTAGACAACACAGGGAGACCTTGTCTCTACAAAAATCAAAAAATTAGATGGGTGTGGTTGTGAGTACCTGTAGTCTCAGCTACTCAGGAGGAAGAATCATATGAGTCTAAGAGGACAAAGCTGTTGTGAGCTGTGATCATGCCATCATCATGATGCATTAAGTAGAAAATGGGAACAAGTTCTTAAAACCTGACAATAAAAAGAAATAAAAATGAATTAAAGGGCAAAAGGCTAAATAGACATCTCAGCAAAGAAGATATACAGATGGCAAATAAGCATATGAAAATATGCCTAGCATCATTTATCATTAAAGAAATGTAAATTAAAACATGAGATACCACTGTACACTTATGAAAATGACTGAACCGTAAAACAACTGGCAATACCAATTGCTATAGAGTGTGTGAAGCAGCAAGAACTCCTATTTATTGATCATGGGAATGCAAATTGGGACAGCTACTTTGGAAAACTGCTTGACAGATACTTACAAAGCTACATATAGTTTTACCATACAATCCAGGATTATACTACTTGGTATTTCCCCAAATAAACTGAAAACTAATGTCCACACAAAAACCTGTGCGATGTTTATAACAGCTTTTTACATAATGACTTATAGCTAGAAATAACCAGGATGCCCTTTGATAGTTGTATAAATAAACAAACAGTACAATCATACAATGAAATATCATTCAGTAATAAAAATGAATGCGCTATCAAGCCAGGTAAAACATGAATGAATATGAAGTTCATTTTGCTGTGTGAAATAAGGTACTCTAGAAAAACCACATACTGTAAAATTCTAACTATATGACAATCTGGAAAAATTTTTTTCACAACAGAGAATGTAAACACATCATGCTTGCCACGTGTGCAGGGTAGGGAGCTTGAATAAATGAAACCCAAGAGAGATTTTTAAGGTAAGTGAAATTATTTGTGTATGATACAGTGGTAGTGGTTATAAAATACTGCATTTGTGGAAAAACCTATACAACTTTACAGCACACAGAGTAAATTTAATGTATGCAAATTCTGAAAAATTATTTAAGAGATTAGAGGATCTCAATAAGGAATGAAGACTGTAACAATAAAACATAACTGCATTATAAATGTGTGCAACCATCTCAAAGAAAGGGATGGGGGGCAAAGGTGCTGACCTAAGCAAATTTGTAAATGGCTGAAGTCTGTAATACCAAAAAACTGAATTGAAACTACATAAACATTTTACTTGAGTCAATTAAGTTGTTTCACAGGAGGTTATGGGTTAACAATTCTGATAACACTAAACAGGCATATCAGAATTAAACAATTTAGTAAATGCATGGCAGAGGACTGGAAAGCAAGTTTCTCATTGTTGGAGTTAGAAGTTACAAATAACTAAGGGCAGGAGGCAATAATGATCCATGTGGTAATGAACTACAGTTAAAGACATTTCTATGAACTCATAATAATAGTGTACTATGTTGAACAATGTATGGTTCGTGAGCTGTGACAATTGTGTCATACTAACATAAGAGGTTAATAATAGGGGAACTGTGTGTGCTTTGTGTGGAGGAGGTAACGTGGGAACTCTATACTACTTTTGCAACTCAAATCTCAAACTATTCTAAATAAAAAATTTAGGGAAAAATACATATGCTGTTGAAGTATACATCAAGTTGTTTCAATTTTTGATAAGGCTGCTAATTTTTTGTCAAAAACTCAACCCTCAGATTGCCTCAGGTTAGAGGGACTGAAAAACCACCTAAAAACAGTGAGAAGATCCTGGAGAGCCAGGAGGTGGTTGGATTCCAGAGCAAGAGGAAATAGTAACATAGAGCAGGTGAGAGCCAGGTGTTGCAAACTGGGAATGTCATTGGAGAGCTTTTAAATTGTGTTATTTCCTACTCCTTCATGCTGCCATAAGTAAATCACTGACTGCCCCATTGTCACTGAGAAGCAATGAAACAAGAACACCAGCAATGTCATTTAAGCATGGCTTCAATTGGGAGAAATCAATCATTCATTCTACAAATATTTACTGAGGACCTGCTATGTGGCAGACACTTTGCTAGACATGGGGGGAAAGTAGGAAACAAAAGAAATAAAAAATACTTTCATGGAGATGATATTCCAAAGCACAAAGTCACACAATATACAATATAAATAGGTAAAATCTATAGCATGTCACATAGCAAATAGTGCTGAGAAAAATAAAATAAGGAGGAATGAATGATAAAAAAGTGTGGTTTTGGTGTTAGTTAAAATAGCTAAGAGATATCACAATGAAGTGATATGTAAATAAAGATATGAAAGAAGTGAGGCATTGAGCTTCCCCACTCTCCCCCCCACATCACAGGGAGAATTCCAATCCAGATGGAGGGAAGAACAAATGCAGAGACTCTGAAGCAGATCAGACATATTCAGAAATAACAAAAATGCTAGTGTGAACAGAGCAGAGTAATTATGAATACCTCTGGAATTCAGTTGAGACCATGAAAAGATTACTACTGTGCAGTAATGAACTAGAATAAAGTTCATGACTTAGTATTAAGTTGAAAACAAGCAAGCAAACAAACAAACAAAAATAGATTTAAAAAAAAAAAAAAACCAACCAGGTCAGGACCAAAAGATTTTTAAAATAATTTAACTGCCTATCAGAATAAATATCGACACCCTTTAAAGAAGGTGCCATAGTGTAGAGGCCCTACAATATATAGTTTATAATAAAAATTGCTAAGTACGTGAAGATGGAAATTTGACCCTTACAAAATATAAAATAAGTAGCCAAAATAAATAGGTATCTATATGATGCACATGTTAGAACTGGTGTATATACACATATGTGTGTATGTTTGTGTGTGTGTGTGTCAGCATTCCAAGCATCTGTTATCAACAAGTTTCAGTAATATAAAGGAATACTTAGTAACAAGTTAATAGACTACGAATCTAAGCAAATAAATGAAAACATTAAAAAAGCTGAAAAGTCTATAATCTTAAATGAAAAGGAAATAAAACCAAGTTACCTATATGATGTGCAAATCTAAGAAGCTCAGACTCCTCCAAGAAAGAAACACACACACACACACACACACACACACACACACACACGACACATCATAGTAAAACTGCCAAAAAGCAAAGACAATAAGCAAATCGTGAATGCAACTAGAATAAAAAGACATAGGAAAGAACAATGATAAAAATGAAGATTGACCAAGAATGTAAAATAAGAAAAATACACTGTCATCAATAAATTTTGTTGGCAAAAGTCTGTATATCCACATGCAAAAAATAATAAAAAATAAAATTGGATACTTAGCTTATACAATACAAAAAAAATCAACTCAAAATAGATAAAGAATTAAACATAAAGCTTGAAACTATAAAACTTTTCAAAGAAAACATAGTGGAAAGTACCATGATGGTGATCTTGGCAAAGATTTATTTTTAAATATATTATCAAAACCACAGGCAACAAAATAAAAAATAACCAAGTGGAATTAAATCAAACTAAAAAGCTTCTGCTAGTAAAAAAAAAAAAAAAAAATACAATTAGTAAAGTGAAAGGCAATCTATAGAATGGGAGAAAATATTTGCTGACCATATGTCTGATAAGGGATTAATAGCAAAAATATTTAAGTAACTTATTTAACTCAATAACAAAAAGAAAATAATTCAAAATGGGCAAAAGCGCTGGGCTCGGTGGCTCAGGCTGTAATCCCGCGCCTTTGGGAGGCTGAGGTGAGTGGTTTGCCTGAGCCCACGGGTTCGAGACCCGCCTGGGCAGTGAGACCTCATCTCTGCAATAAATTAAAAAATCAGCCGGGCGTGGTAGCACATGCCTGG
>NW_007259934.1:194546-207510 GCF_000164805.1 Carlito syrichta
ACTGCACTCCAGTCTGGGTGACAGAGTGAGACTCCAACTCAAAAAAAAAAAAAAAATGGGCAAAGGATCTGAATAATCATTTCTCATTTTAACAAAAAACCAGACTCTGTAAAGTATTTAAGTAAGTTTATTCTAAGCCAAATATGAGTGGTCATATCCTGGGGTACAGTCTCAGAGGTTCCTGAGAACATGTGCCCAAGGAGGATGGATTACAGCTTGGTTTTATACATTTTAAGGAGACAGAAGTTTACAGACAAGAACCTAAATCAATACATTTGAGAGTTACGTTCGTTCAGCCCAGAAGATGGGGCATCTTTAAGCCGAGGGTGAGACTTACAGGTCATTGGTGGATTCAAAGATCTTCTGATGGGCAATTGGTTGAAACAGAGAAGCTCTGTCCAAAAAATTTGAAGTCAGTAGAAAGAACAGCTAGAGTTAAGATAAAGGAAGTTGTGGAAGCCAAGGATCTTGCTAGTAGCTGAAGCCTCTAAGTAGCTGGTTTCAGATAGTTTGGATGGTAAATGTCTTAAAAGGTGTCAGCCTCTACCGAAGGAGATTCTTTGCAGATGCAAATTTCCCCCGAGATTGTTTTCTGGGCTATTCTAAAATATGTCAAAGAAATATATTTCAGAATAAAGTATATTTGTTTCTTTTAGGGCCTGGTATCTGTGATGTGATGTGATGCTATGCCATAGGCAGATTGAAATTTGGTATCATATCCCCACAGTCTTTTTCATCAGTCTTATTATTTCTATTTTAATGTTAATGCTACTCACATATGTCCAAACTCAAAAAGGGAAGGGGTATAAGAGGTGTGTCTGACCTCCTTTCTTGTCATAGCCTGGAATTTAGTTTTTAAGGTTTCCCTTGACCCAGAGGGGGTTTGTCCAGTCTGTTGGGGGACTTAGAATTTTATATTTGGATTATATTCAAAAGAAAACATACATATGGCCAACAAGTATGTGAAAAAACATTCAACATCATTATTCATCTGAGAAATGCAAACTAAAACCACGATGAACTACCATCTTAAACCAATCAGAATGGTTATTTTTAAACAATAAAAACAAAATTTTTTAAAAATTACAGATGTAGGTGAGATGTAAAGAAAAGGGAACATTTATACACTGTTGGTGGGAATTTAAATTAGTACAACCTCTATGGAAAACAATATGAAGATGCCTCAAAATATTAAAAATATAACTATCATATAAACCAGTAATCCCACTTTTAAGTATATACCCAAAGAATTTAAATCAGTGCCGAGAAAGGAATCTGCACACCTTTGTCATTACAACATTATTCACAATAGCCAAGATATGGAAACAACCTAAGTGTTAACCAAAAAATGAACGGATAAAAAAAGTGTGTGTGTAATGGAATTCTATTCAGCCTGAAAAAGAAGGAAATCTTGCCATTTATGTTAATATGTTAAACCTGGAGGTCATTATGTTAAGTGAAATAAGCCAGGCACAGAAAGATAAATACTGCATGATCTCACTTGTATGTGGAATTTTAAAAATGTGAATACATAGAAACAAAGAATAGAATGGTAGTTACCAGGGGCTGGGGTGGGGGATATGCCGAGGTACTGGTCAAAGGGTACAAACCTGCACTTATAAGATGAATAACTGCAGGAGGCCTAATGTACAGTGTGGTGACTATAGTTAATAAATAGTGTACTGTATTATTGAAAGTTGCTAAGTATTTCATTTGCTTAAGTATTCTACACACACACACACACACACACACACACACACACACACACAAAGGTAAGGCAATGGATATGTTAATTAACTTGATTGTGGTAATTATTTCACAATGTATATGTATATGAAAATATCACACTGTACACCTTAAATATATCCAATTTTATTTTACAATTCCACCTCAAAGCTGGGAAAGAAAAAAGATACACAGCACAATATAATTTATATACAATTGAAAACACATAAACACAGACATATAAAATGATTTGCAATGAGTGTTTATATGGAATAAGAGAATGAGTGTGGAGATCAGGGATAAAGAAGAAAAAATGAAATAGAAGAGAAGGACGTTGCATGATCCTGTGCCTTGAAGTGAGGAATAGGATTAACTTTCTGCACCTAAAGAAAGTTGTATTAACAGTGCTGCAGATTTTTTTTTCCTTTAAAATATTGTCTAAGAAGATACACACAGATGCACACACTTTGTAACATTGCCAGTATTTTACTAGTTCACAAATTCAAAGGTTTCAGGTAATCTTTATGCATAAAAGAAGAAACCTGACCCCAAGTCATTTAATCCTCATGAAACTCCTCTGATAGATAAGCTTTCCTATCCTCATTTTAAAGATAAGAATCCTGAGATTCAGAGAGGTTAAAAAACTGGCCCAAGATCTCTCAGAGAATAAGCGTAGAGCAAATACATTGACCCAGAGCCCATGTATTTATCCATTAAAGTACATACTTTCTCCCAGCACAAGAAAGCCTGGTAATGTTCCTGAAAGCACAGAGTCCAAAAGGGAGTTTCTCTAGTCTCCTTGAGCTCATACATGAGAATAATCCTTTCCCAGAACCATGGGTGAGTCACAGGAAATCGAGACTATCGTTTCCTAAGAATTTGTCTTTCAGCTACTGTCCCTGCCCTTCTCATCTACGTGACTGACCCACCCATCCACCTGCTGTACATCACCATGCCATCAGTTCCCGTGAATTCCTGACTTTCCTGCCCTCCAAAAGAAGTTTTAAAGACCCCCTAGTCTCAAGCACTCACCATCACATTTCCTTCAGATATCTGGCCCCTTCTCTCCCTTGAGAAATGAATCCACATTTTCCTAGTCTACTCTCCAGATAAACTATCTTTCCAAAAATAATTTCTATGAAATTCTTTGCATCTTACCCACAGCACCAGCTCGCTGACCTAACATTTTAGAGGCCCTTCTGGAGAGCTCTATGGAGTTCCCTCTGCACTCTCTCTCATTCTCTTCTTTTTAACTCAAGTCTCTCTGTGGACTGTGCCGGAACTCAGAAGCCAACTAATGGTTCTGGCCAGGGCTCTCCTTGGCTCTCTTTCTATCTTCCTCTCCTTCATCACCCAACCTGGTGTGCTGCTTGGGCCAGATCTCCCCATCACCTCAGCATTTTTCTGGTACGAAGTTACAACTCCCGTGAGTCCATGCATTATCCTTTCCCTCAGTAGAAGGCCTGTGAACAAACTCGAGAGGCTACTGTGTCTGCTTGGAAGATTTTCTCACTGGGAAATCTTGGTACCAAGTCTCATAGCATGCATAGGAACAGCCTTGCCACTGGGTGGAAGAACTGCCCTGGTAGATTGAAGGGATCAAGTGGATGCCCTTTCTCACTTGATATCCACACACTCAAGTTGATTCCACTGATTCTCTTTTGGGATACCAACTGAAAACATGAATGGGTTTCTCTTTATCCAGCCTCTTGAAATTGATCCAATTAAGAACAGGCAGATTTGTTAAGACCCTTTGTAAATTACTTAATTACAGTTTGGAGGGGTCAAAGGTTGGCATTGTTCTCAGAACCACTCCCTCTTTCTCTTTAGGACTCCTCTAATACTCTCCTTCAACTTGACTTCTGTTGCTGCCACAAGCGCAAAACTCTGAGGTTCTAAAATGGCACCACCTTCTAAAATGGCATACTCCTTCTTTAATTACTTTAACTTCTTCTTGCTTTCCTTCTGTCAAATCAAAACCAGACAGCCAATCCCCTACCCATTCCCTTCATCTGCCCAAACCCAGTCCAGATGTCCCTTTAAACCTCTCAAGCCCTGTTCATCAGCTTCTCCTTTGAGAAGTGGCTAGGGTGGGAGGTATTATTAAAGTTCATCTTCTTTTTTTTAAATAAAACTCCTTCAAATTAAATCTAAACCTGGACTATCAGCCTTTCTTCCAGACAGAAACAAAGGCACCACATGTTAATTAACAAATCCTGTTCATTCACAGGAAAACACAGGTTGTTGTCATTCTATCTGCTTTTCCAACCAAACTTTCAAGTGCTCTAGTAAAATCTTAATTCCTACAGTGTTACCATGTGTTAAAACATTAATGTTAGAGAGAATACCATTATGTCAGGTTTGCTAAAGGCTTTTTTGGGGAGGGAGGGGGAAGTTAGGTCACTTACTGTACCCAACTCCCCCAACAGGAAGGTAAAGCTTTAAATTTTTAATATTCTATGTATAACACAATGAGGTATGGAAACTGACCATTGCTCTATGTATAACACAATGGGGTATAGAAACTTGATTATGGGGTCACTTTACTGAGCCTGGTACTTCTCCTGCCAGATGGGCGAAATGCTTTCTGTCTGGCACAGTGAGGTATGAGAACTGATCTTTTCACCTAATTGTCCACACCCCACAACTATTTTATTTTTCAGAAGCCTCATGCCAGCCTTTGGCCCCTCCAAACTGTAATTAAGTAATTTATAAAGGGTCTTAACAAATCTGCCTATTCATAATTGGAAATAAGTAGGAACAAATCATTTCACATTCATGTGGTCTATTCGTTTTTAAAAGGTTTTACATCAGACCACTACAAACAGAAAATGGTCGAAAGTTTCACACGTACGGGCATTTTTTTGAATCTTACTACCCTGCAAGATTATATCATATGTGGTGTTAAATGCCCAATTTCATAGGCTAGAGTTAGAACTCACGTACTAAGCTTCCAATTACAGAAAAACTTTTGAGGTTTTCTTTAACAGTTGAGGTGCCAACATGGAGGGCAACAGGACAGTGGGCCAAAAAACAGGCATCCCAATTGGCAGTCACCATTAGTGGCAAAACTCCAGTGGCCCAACAGACACATGGTAAGAATAAACTTGCTAAGGGGGATGGTGTCCATTGCAATGGGAACAATCTGCAGGGCACTTTAAGAGTAGTTGCCCCAAAGAGGCCTAAACCTCTAGGACCTTGTCCTCTGTGCAGGCCACAGAGTCATTGGGGAATCGGTGTACCCTTTTCTGGAGGGGAAGGGGAACACCTAACTCATAACTGGTGGTCACTGAGGAGGCCTGTAAATCTGCTGAAGAACCCAGTACTACCAGCTCAGTACCATCATCCAAACAACCCCCAAGTGAATATTAGGGCACTGGAACCCAAATTAATTTCTTAGATAACACAGGTGCCAGCTGACCACTCCTGGCCACCCATGTTGGAATCATATAGTCTTGTCTTAATCAGAAGATACTAAAAGGTTAATTCAAATTAAAAATGTAAAAAGTTACGTAAAAACAGGTAAAAAGAAAGGAACCCAGAAAGCAAAGGAAAGATGTAAAGAAAGTTGTGGATATAAAAGTATATTTTTTGGTAGGGAAGGATATAAAGAAAAGAGAAAAATTTTATAAAGGAAAGAATCTTGTATAGTAAATTTTTGTCCTATAATAAAATGACTATTTAAAAAGGAAGAAAGTATAGGACAAAGATAAAGGGTTCGAGCATGTCATAAAATGGTATGTGTAAGGTTTATGAAAAAATATGTAAAACAAACTCTGAATAATCAAGTTACAAAAAATTTTAGTTTTTTCTATAAATTTCCCATTAGTATCAATTACACTAATGCTAGGTCAAAATAGTACTCAGACACCAGGAAACTAACCTCTTAATTGGCAATCTCCAAAAATTTTCAGAAATTCTATATATGGGCGGAGGGAGGAAAACATAGATTAAGTTAACCCTCTGCTGGCTTTCTTTTCTTGCCTAAAAGAATGAATCTTCTCTATTAACAGTAAGGTTTTTGCTTTTCAAATCTCTAAGTTATCATTTTGGCTAAATGAATGACTATTTTGTGGTGACCTGTAATCACGTGTTAATCATTTCATGGTTTTTAAACCTTTAATGTTTAACAAACTTTTCAACAGGTACATTTCTAGTCTTAAAAAAATTTTTTTAGTATTAAGTTTCCTGAAATCTAAGCATACACGACCCATTTGGTATGCAAAAATCACACAAAAAGCATTGTCATGTAAGAAAGTATGTTTTAACTTACTTAAAGTGATATTTCCCTGATGAAGGCATTCCCTATGAAAGGCGAATGCCAATACCACCCCTTAACCAACAAAAGTCTTAGAAATGAAAATAAGACCACCTTTTAGCTCATGAACTTGTGAATTGGAATAATCTGGCAGGTCTCCTGAAAAAGATAATGTGTTTTGGAGAAAACCATCCCCTTCTCTCACTCCTCCCATCAGAAGCAGTGATGACTATCTCCAGAGTAGAGGTTGCATAGGTTTCACTCTCTTTAGTATATCAATCCTTGTGAAGTATATCAGGCCTATTGTAAAAAGCACAAGGGGTGGTTTTCTCTTGCCAGTGCCACCTGTTTTAAATTCTCTTGTTCGTTATTATTTCCTACAATTTAAACTACAACCTGACTACATGTCTCCAAGTTAATATCAATTTCTTTCTTACTCTTCAGACTTTCTCAAAGTCAAACTTATTTTCCTCTGCTTTCCAACATTTACAGTATCTCCTGTATATGTAAAACAAAAATGGTTCTAATTTTCCTAAATCTTTCCCTTTAAAAAATCTTCACAACTGTCTATAAACCCCATCACAAAACCTGAAAGAACTCGGAGGCAAGCTACAGGGACATCCATATATGTACTAAGGAGCTTGCTGGTACAACAGTGGGAACTCCTAGAATTCCTAAAGTGGATGCCAAACTCACTGGGGTAATTATTTATAAACATATCTTACCAAACATCAAAGCTTTCATATATTGTACAGAGATTCTAATGGCCTTTATTATAGTATAATGAATTCCAATAGTATGCACTTTTACACAGTGCTTTGTGTACAGACACTAAAAATACTCTAACAACTCCATTGGCTCCTATCCCCTCATATCTTTCTCTTACTTTAAGCAGGCAGAGGGACATCTCTAGGCCCCAATTCATCAGGAAGTAGCTACAGATAACAAACCACCATCCACATTTCTTAGTATTAAGTAAGAATATTCAAAACAAACAAAGGAGGGAAAGAAAGGACAGAGCCAGAAATGAAGTTTCTCTGGTCTCCTTGGCCTCATATGTGACAATAATCCTTTCCCGGAAGCCTGGATATGTCACAGGACATTGAGATAAATATCTCATAAGAATTCATCTTTCAGCTTCTGGTCTTGCTCTCCTCGTCTATGTGACTGACCCACTCATCTGCCTGCCATCCATTATCATGATGTTAGTTCCTATGAATGCTTGCATGCCCTAATCTTCTAGCTAACCTTCCCCCAAAATATGTTTTAAAGACCCCTTAGTCTCAAGCATTCAATGCCATGTTTCTTTCAGATGTCTGGCCCCTTCTTTCCCTTGAGAAGTGAATCCACTCTTTCCTAAATCTACTTTCTCAATCTAATTTATGTGTCATTCTTTGCATCTTACCTACAGTACAGGTCCACTGACCTAACAGTGCCTTTATTTATTGTTATATTCAGCTTTGCGAGTTTATGTGTTTACAAGTACCTTTTCACATTAATTAAATTCAAATATTTGCCTTCAAACAACTTGAAAAAATTGTCAAACTTTTGCCTTCAGAACTGTTTAGAGAAATGAACAAAGTCAATTTTTAAAAATTCCTATTTTATTGTTGAGGAAACAAATGCTCAGGATTGCAGGAATGAGGCAGCCTTAATCCTGATTCCTTTGATAGAGAAAGTCAGCGTAAAGCAATGCTTGCAAGCATAAAATATGTTTGCTGATGAGTTTAGCAGTTGATGTGCATATGGTACATAAGATGTTCAAGTTATTTCATTGACTCGGTACATTTGTTAAATTTGATAAATATGGTGCTTCTTATCCTAAGAGAATTTTGTTACCAGAAAGTGCCAGACAGTGATCATTTGATCAGTACTATTAAGTCCACACCTATAATCTCCCTGTTCAGTAGCTTCCAATCAAGTTTAATTTTCAAATACAATACATGTGACACTTTCAGGTTCATTTCACTAAAAATAAATTTCAATAAGTGTTTTCTGGTGAGACTAATTGTCCTTTACAGAATTACCCTCTTGACAGACACTATTACACATGCAATTTCATCAGTAACTACTAACATTTGGGCAGTTAACATTTTTCTCCACTTAAATTTGTACATTTTTCAATATTTTATTACCTATAGCCAGCCAAAAAAAAAAAAAAAAGAAAAGAAGAATGAACACATTTGGCTATTTACATTTCTAGAACACATTCCCAACTGCATGCCATCTATTCTTATAAATTCTAGTAGAACATGATATTAATATCACCTGACCTGCCTGAAAACTTAAAAAATTTAAAGTTAATAAAGCAAACTGGGAACAATACTGAGAATTGTATAATAAAAGTTCTACCAAATAAAAGGCAGTTTTTGTATTGTGAACAAAATCATGGTACTAATTAGGACTTCGTTTCCACACACCATTCTCGAGAAAATCTGCACTTCCCATTATAAAGATTGCCATTCATTTATTTTTGATATATTAATTCCTCAATATGTTCCCAAGGGAAGTAAGGAGATTTAGAAATATGCACATAGTATCACCGTATGAAATACATGTAAAAAAAAAAAAAGTTGAGGCAAAATTAGTGTATAGAGAAGCCAGTTGAAGCCCAAAGTGGGGGTAATACCAAATTTTATAAAATTTATAAAATGAGTTTGTCTAAGATTTGCAGCAACCAATGTGAAGAAGGCCACAATATTTTCAGTGTCTACAAAATGAAAACTAGTTCCTCAGTAGAAAATATAAATCATGGGTCCTCAAGAAGACACTGCATTGCTAACAATTATATTTTTCCATATACAAATATTATGAGTTAAATTTTTAAAAAGCAGTATTCGCTTCTGTTTTATGAAACTCTGCTGCTCTGTCCATATTTCACTAACTAGGAATTAATCTGAAAAACACAATTCTAAATTCCAAACAAAATGCATGTACAAGATACTTATCACAATGCTATTGTTAGGTACCAGAATCCCAGTGGAACTTCCAAAAATGTGAAGTAAAAAATCTCCCAGTGGAGCCTCCAAAAATGTTAGGTCATACTCGCCAAGGGGTGTCTGGTTTGTGATCTGATGCCTCACAAAAGACATCAAGAATTGCACAGAAGTTAGATTGGAGAATATCGTTTATTTGAAAAGTAAATTAGAGAGGAGATTCGCCTCTCCAAAGTAGGGGAGGAAGCCAAAACCAGGAAACATGGCAACCATAGCTCAAGGAGCCATGTGACCAGATCATAGCTTAGCAAAGCAACAGCCACTGCTGTGAGAAGTTAAATGCCTTTTAAACCTTTCCTTTCATGGGGGGAAGTGGTTAAGGTGATTGGGGGTGGTCTGCTCCACGTCATTACAGAGGGAACAGGTAAGCTCAGGTATTGACATCAGGTGATGGACAGCAGGCAGATGGCTAGGCTAGTCACATGACTGCTGTCATTTTGATGGAGTCTGCCATGAAGGGCATGAAAGGCTAATTAGGTTAATCTGTTTACAAAACAAGCTGGGGAAGGGGTAAAGCAATTATCAGTAGCTACCTGAGAAACTGGTTCTGTCCTTGGCTGGTGATTAGAGGGTAAATTAAAGTGAACTGCTAGAAAAACATGATAGATCTTGGCAATGTTAAAATGGCTGCTCATTGGTTATATCAAATTCATCTTGGTCCTTACAGTTATTTACAATAGCCAAAAAATTGGAACCAATCTGAGTATATGAGAGTAATCAACTATATCCACACACCAGACCATTTTCAGTCAACTAAAAATGTTACTATAAAACTATTTACAATATTATAAAATGCTCATAAGGTTTCTGAAAATATATGTAAAGGTATAATATAAAAGAGTATGTATACTATGACCTCAATTTTGTTTTTAAATTGTATACATTCATATTTAAGGATAAGCAAAATATGAAAGGCTAAACAAACCACTGTATACTACTTATCTCTGGGCTATGAGAAAATAGATTATTTTTATTTTCATTCTTGGAATTTTCTGTCTTCATGAATTTTTTTGCAGTCACTATTGATTGTTTCTAGAATAAAAAGTAACTTAAAAATTGTTCTACGAGGGAGGGAAAAATTGTTCTATACATGTATACAATTTCGGGGACTTTTTTACATGTTGACAGTGGTACCTCAACTCACTTGAGTAAATACTTAGGAGTGCAATTGTTGAATGGTATGGTGAGACTGTATTCAGCTTTGTGAGAATCTGCCAGATGTTCTTCCAAAGCGGTTGTACCATTTTGCATTTCTGTGAGCAATTAATGAGAGTTCTTGCTGCTCCACAAACTCTACAGTAAGGACTCCCCCTAGCCTTTTTTCTTTACCTTACCAAATTCCTAACTAAGGGACCTGAAGAGACTGTTTTTTTAAAATAACTATTTAATGTAATTTACTTTCCAACCTGGCTATGGCATTACATCACATAACCAATGAAGAAGAAAAGTCAAAGTATTTTTTGACCCCGTAAAGTTGTCTTTTGGAACTTCTGAGCACTTTTTTTTTTGAGTTGGAGTCTCACTCTGTTGCCCGGTTGGAGTACAGTGGCATGTTCCCGGCCACTGCAACCTCGACCTGCTGGGCACAGGCCATCCTTCCACTTCAGCCTTCCAAGTAGCTGGAACTACAGGAGTGTGCCTTCATGCCCAGCTCATTTTTTTTATTTATTGTAGAGACAAGGTCTCCCCATGTTGCCCAGGCTGGTCTTGAACCCGTGGGCTCAGGCAGTCCTCCCTTCTCCACCTCTGAAAGTGCTGAGGTTACAGATGTGAGCCACTGCACCCAGCCCTGAGCACTTTTTAAGACACCTATTCTCTCTGAGTCTGTCACCTATGGTCTTCATCTATATATCAAGAAACTTGACTCCCTTACCATTCCTCTGGTTGCGCATTTCCTTTACTGTTTTCTTTTTTAAAATGTTTTATTGTTTTATTTTATTTTATTTATTTTATTTTTATTTATTTTTTTTTTTGAGTTGGAGTCTCATTCCGTCGCCCAGACTGGAGTGCAGTGGCCGCTCCCGGCCACCGCAGCCTCAACCTGCTGGGCTCCAGCGATCCTTCCACCTCAGCTTTCCAAGTAGCTGGAACTACAGGTGTGCACTACCACGCCCAGCTTATTTTATTTTATTTTTAAAATGTGAGGTACAATTCAGGGTTAGGTTCATATATGGTCATCGTACAGGTAGAATGTGGGTACCCTCATTGATGTTATAAGCCCCCCCCCGGGCAGTGTCCCACTACTGTCAATCCCTTTCTTATGGTATTGTGATAAATGTTCAGGGTCCACTTATGAGTGAGTACACGTGGCACTCAGTTCTTTGTTTCTGTGATAGATCACTGAGTATGAAAGACTAATTCCATCCAGTTTGTTGCCAAGTTTATAATTTTGTTTTTCTTTATGACTGCGTAATATTCCATCATGTAAATGTACCACATTTTCTTTATCCAGTCCACTTTCGATGGGCACCACGGGTGGTTCCATGTTTTCTCTATTGTGAATAATGCTACAATAAACATGCATGTGCAGGTATCTTTTTCATAGAGTGATTTGAGTTCCTCTGAGTATATTCCCAGATAAGTGATTGCTGGATCATATGGAAGGTTGATTTTTAGATCTTCTAGGAATTGCTACACTGTTTTCCACAGAGACTGTACTAGTTTACATTCCCACCAACAGTGTGTAAGTGTTCCCTTTTCCCCATGTCTTCTCCAGCATCTTATGTTTTTTGAGTTATTGATGATGACCATTCTGACTGGAGTGAGGTGGTAGCTCAGTGTGTTTTTAATTTGCATTTAGTGAGGTTGAGCATTTTTTCATGTATCTGTTGGCTGCTCATATGTCTTTGTCTGAGAAGTGTCTATTCATATCATTTGCCCATTTTTAAAATAGGGTTGTTTGTTTTTTTCTTTTCGGCACGTTTGAGTTCCTTATAGATCCTGAATGTTAGGCCTTTGTCCGATTTACAGTTGGCAAATATTATTTCCCATTCTGTGGGCTTTCTTTCCACTCTCTTGATGACTTCTTCTGGTTTCTTTTACTGCTTTTAAAATTCCTTGGGTAACTCTAGCTAACTATTTACTAGCCAGGAAATCTTTGAATCCACTCATAACCTGTAAGCCTCTACTTAGAGACACCCTGTCTTTCTGGACCAACCTGATGTAAATCTCACATGTATTGATTTATAGTTTCTTGTAACTTCTGTCCTCTTAAAATGTATATAACCAAGCTACAATTCAACCACAATGAACACAGGTTATCAGGACCCCCTGGGGACAAGTGCCATGGGCCTAAGGTCATTCAAATTCGTCTCAGAATAAACCATCTGAAATATTTTACAGAGTTTGGCATCTTTTGTCAACAACAGCAACTGATATTGTTAGTTTTTTTTGAAGTTTAGCTATTTTCATAGGTGCGTAGAGGTATCTCATTGTTGTTTTAATTTGCATTTTCTTAAAGGAAATGATGTTGAACATATCTTTATACTCTTATTTGCCATCTGTATTTCGTTTTTGATGAGGTGTCTGTTCAGATCTTTACCCTACTTTAAATTGTATTGCTTGCCACCCAGGCAGAATGATATGGCAGCATCACAGGCCTCAGCTGACCTCAAAGCCTTGTTGGCCTCAAGGCATTGGTTGGCTTCAGATAGCCAGTCCCCCACCATCCCTACAAGCAGACCATGCTCTGTCCCTGCAGGATGCTCCCTCAACCTTGCACCTGACCAGGATCTGGTGTGGAAAGCCCCTTTTCCTGCCACAAAGGCAGCAGCCTCCCTGCCCATAACACACTGCACATTTGTGGGGTGCCTGTTGCTAAACCATTTTGCAGATGACCTGCTTCAAGTTCAGGGTTTTGTACATAGCAGAGCAGCTTCCTCACTGAGATCTGTGGAAAATCAGTCAGTCCTGGACACAAGGATTGGAGAGAGAGAGAGAGAGAGACAGAGAGACAGAGAGAGAGAGAGAGAGAGAGAGAGAGAGA
>NW_007259934.1:207586-219420 GCF_000164805.1 Carlito syrichta
AGGAAGGAAGGAAAAGAATAAATTGGGTTGTTTGCCAGTTGCTTGCATTCTTACTGTAGAGTTTTAGAAATTTTTGCATATTTTGAGTAGAAATCTACTATCAGATATAGGTTTTGCAAATTGTTTTTGTGACTTTTGTTTCTATTCTCTTAAAGGTGCCTTTCACACAGAAGAATTTTTGTTTTACTTTGTTAGATAAGTCAAACTCATCTAATTTTTCTTTCATTAATCAGGCTTTTGGTGTTGCATCTAAAAACTCATCATCCAACGTAAGGTTACTTAGAATTTTTTCCATGGTTTCTTCTAGAAGTTTTATAGTTTGGCATTTTACATTTTAATCTATGTTGCATTCTGTATTAATTTGTGTAAGGTATTAAATTTTTATGTTATGAATTTGGATTTTTTCTAATTAACTCAAAGATTGTCTAACTCAAACTAAAGAATCACAGACTTTAGCAGAACTAATGATTTTTTAAATCAATTTTATTAAATGATGAGCTCTGGGCTTCTTAAAACTTATCATTATTTTCATCTTTATTTATATTTTAAATAAAATTTTAAAAACTTAACTATTGTATTTATTACATACCTGTACAAATCCTGCAGAATTGTTACCCAACTTGTCACGGCTTGAAATGTTAATATGTTTATTAGCTGAGGTATAGAATTCTGATATGGGTGGACATATCTTCTGATTTTTTATTTTAATGAAGTCCAACTTACCAATATTTTTTTTCATGAATGATGCTCTGGTATATCTTACAAATCACCACCAAAGCCAAAGTCTCCTTGATTTTCTCCTATGTTATCTTCTAGAAGTTTTACAGTTTTTCACTTTATATTTAGGTTTATGATATACTTTGAGTTAAATTTTTATAAAGGATTAATGCCAGTGTCTAGATTCGCATTTATCTATCAATATCCAGTTGTTATAGCCCCATTTGTTGAAAAGACTATCCTTATATAGATAATAATGATATATAAATTTGATATTTCAATATAAAATGTAATTTATTTTTAATGTATGAATTAAATAAGTGAGTATTACAACCACTGTCTTAACCCTGAATTCATACCGATTGCCAATTTCTCTTTTGTCTTCCACATTAGACTCTGAGATTCTCAGAGTAGGAATCCAGTGTTATTCACAGTGGAAACCCTAACACATAGCACGATACCTGGGACATAGAAGCTAAGTTCAATATATATTTAAAGAATGCAGAGGTTTCTCTTGCTCGTGCCACCAACTCTTTGCATGTCTCCCTTTTTTTACTCCCTTTTTTCTCTAATAAACTTTGTATTTAAAACTTAAAAAAAAATAAAGAATGCATGACTGACACATGCAGCACTATAATAATGTAATATAACCTTAAAAGTCGTGACAAAATTATTCAACATTTACATTTTTCCAAAAATTAATATAGATTGTGAGTTGTGATGTAGCCAACTAGATGTACCAAATGTACCTTATTCACCCATTCCATCATTGAAAATTCACTGAAGATAACATGAAAAGCTGAAAAACTGCAAAATTGGATCAGCTCTGGAAACAAATGATATCAATAAATAATATGATAAGTTTCAGAAAGAAGTATTCTTATAACAGATGGTTCAACTAAAATAATATAATTGGAAGTCAACTCATGCCTAATCTTCTGAAACATGACCATAGAAGGAAGAAAAAAAGCTTCCACTCACAGCTTATATCCCATAATCAGAGAGTTGGAGGCCTGAACTAAAGAACATTAGTGTGAAAGCTCGTGTTCCTTGTTCTTGGGAGCCTCTTCCTGAGTCACTAAGAACCTTTCTTGTTAACCTTACCCTTGCTTCCAATGCAGTGAGAGAGATGAAAAATAAGATAGCAGGCAAAGTTTTACCAGGCAAGCATGGACTCAATGCATGACTAACAAAATTATTTGCAAGTATAACCCAAGACAAAATATACCAAATGTGACAAAGACAGTTATTTTATAGAATAGTCGTGATTTTTATGTGACAAATATGTAAGATCAAGATCTATTTTAAATGAAAATAAATTTATAAAATATAAGTTCTAGAACTTTTTAAAAATACCTCTACTCTAACAAATAAACGACAACCAAAAATAGAACTAGAGTCAGTGAAATTTTTCTGTAAAGAGGCACTAGTAAATATTTTAGACTTTGCAGTCCACTATGCAACTCTGTTGCTGTAGCATGAAATCAGTCATAAGGTAATGTGTAAATGAATGGGCATTCATTTGAATTCCCATAAAACTTTATTTACAATACAGGTGGCTACCCAGATTTGTCTCATGGGCCATAATTTTCTAACCTCTGATACAGAAGATTTGTATAATATATCTTTTTCTTTATTTTAAAGATGTGGGGTACAATTCAGGGTCAGGTATACAAATGTTCATTATGCAGGTACCCTTGTTGATAAGGTGTACCCCTCACTCCCCTGGTAGTTTCCCTCAACTGCCAATCCCACCCCCCTTCTCCTGGCAGTATAATATAATTAACAGGAATAAAAAGCGTGCAAATATTGACAAGCTATTTTGTAGGATATAAATATCATAAAAACAGTGTATTTATATGAATATAAATAAGCTAGTAATAAAAGCATCTATGATACAATTAGCTGGGAAATCATTTACTGGCTCCCTCTTGCCAAAAGAATTCAGTAAATCGGTTAAATGGAAAAAAAATGGGTAGACCAAATTCTATCACCATAAAGCAGTAAAAATAAAAACCAGCACATTTAAAACAGAATCTATCTATGTGTTGGAGGGAAAAAAACTTCTTAATGAATACATATTTCTTAAAGAGAAAACTAAAGTTCTACCTTCAGAATATTTAAAATGTAGCAGAATATAAGTGTTTGTTTTCTCATAACTATGCCAGAAATTGAATATATCAATTTTGTATCTCTGCCATGATAGATGAGAAACTGTGTTTTGCTTTTGCTTTTATTTGCATTATTTTATTTATTTATACAGCTAAACATCTGTTATGTTTTAAAACAGCAATCTCTGTTTTCAAAAGTCCTCCAAGTAATTCTAATGCATTCTCCATGTGGAGAAACTACTGCTCTATTCCGTTGCCCTACTTTATTTTATTCAGAGCTTTGGAAATAACCTGAACTTGTCCTATCTACCTATTTTTCTGTCTTCTACCACTGGAATGCTAGTTCCATGAAGGCAGGGATTTTAGTTTTGCTCATTGTTGTATTCCCAGCACCTAACAGTACCTCCATGATTCATGGGAGGTACTAAGATATGTTTATTCAAAAGTACACTAAAATACTGCCAATGGTTGCTTCTGGGTGATGAGATTATGGATGAATTTCATTTTCTTCATAACTTGCTTGCATTTTGAAAATGTTTTCATTATTTTTTTAATTGACACAATAATCATATATATGGGGTACATAATAAAGCTTTCATATATACAGTGTATAGTGATCAATTCAGGGTAACTGGCATATCCATCACATTTATTATTTCTTGTATTAGTAATGTCCAAATCCTCTCTTCTAGCTATTTAAAATATATGACAAATTAACTGTTGCCATCCCACAGTTCCCATAAGTTCTAGAGCTTTTTAAAAATACCTCTACTCTAACAAATAAACGACAACAAATCTACAGTGCTGTAGAACACTGAACATATTCTTCCCATCTAGCCATTATTTTATATTCATTAACCACTTTATTTCTATTTCCCTCTTCCCTACATTTTCCAGCCTTCCACTATTCTACTCTTTACTTCTAAGAGATAAATATTTTTAGCTTCTGAAAATAAGTGAAAACACATGGTGTTTTGATCTTTCTGTCCTGGTTTATTTCACTTAACATAACATCCCCCAGGATCATCCATGTTGCCACAAATGAAATAATTTCATTCTTTTTATGGCTGAAAAATATTTTATCATGTATATTTACCATATTTTCTTTATTCATTCATCTGATAATGGACACAGACTGATTCCACATCTTGGCTATTGTAAACAGTTTTGCAAAAACATGGGGGTACAGACATTTATTTGATGTACTGATTTATTTTCCTTTGGATATATGCCCAGTAGAGGAATTGCTGGGTCATATGGTAGGTCTATTTTTAGTTTTTTGAAGAACCTCCACACCCATACTGTTTTGCATACCGATTGTACCTCTTTACATTCCCAGCAACAGTATATAAATAAGAATTCTCTTTTTTCCATGTCTTTACCAGCATTTTTTATCTTTTGTCATTTTGATGATGGCCATTCTTACAGGAGAGACGTGATATCTTATTGTGGTTTTGACTTGCATTTCCCTGATAAACAGTGATGTTGTGTCTTTTTAAATGTATTTTTTGGCCATTTACATATCTTCCTTGGAGAAATTCCTATTCCTTACATTTGCCCATTTTTAAATGAGATTATTTGTTAAAATATTATCTGTTGAATTGTTTGAGGTCCTTTTATATTCTGGGTATTAATCCCTTGTCAGATGAATGACCCTACTACTTGACACAATATACTCATTCAATGCAATCCTCATCAAAATACCAACGACATTCTTCATAGAGATTGATAAAGCAATTCTAAAATTCATGTGAAACCAAAAAAAGACCCTCAAATGGCTAAAGTAATTCTGAGTGAAAAGAACAAAGCTGGAGGTCTCACACTACTAGATTTCAAAATATACTACAAAGTTGTAAAAACCAAAACAATGTAGAGCTGGCATAAAAACAGACACATAGACCAATGGAACAGAATAGAGAACCCCAAAATAAATCTATGTATTTATAATCAACTTATTTTTGAACATTAATTGGAGGAAAGAATAGTCTCTTCAGTGGAAGATACTAAGAAAACTGGATATTGACATGTATCAAAATGCAACTAGATTTTTATCTTTCACCATATAAAAAAATTATGTTAAAATAAATTAAAGCATTAAAGGTAACACCCTTAACTATAAAACTATGGGAAGAAAACTTAGGGAAATGCTTAAAGACATTGGTCTCGAAAAAGATATTATAAATAAGACCTCATAAGCTCAGGTAACTAAAGCAACATAAACAAATGGGTTTATATCAAACTAGCAACCTTCTGCACAACAAAAGAAACAATCAACTGAGTAAAAAGACAACCTACAGAATAGTAGAAAATATTAGCATTTTTTAAGTTTTAAACTGCAAGTATATATCATTTCATAATTATAAAAATTTTCATCATTAAATACTATGTATATAGTCAGCATTTCCCATACCGATCCACCAAAGCAGTCTACTTTAGCTTTTGTTGGAGTTACTCAATCTCTATAGCAACCAAAGCTGCAATACTACTTTAATATTGAATTTAGCATTATTATGATAAGCTTCTGTATGTATCTTGAAGGGTGAGTAATTTAAAATCCAAGAGTTGACTTTTAGTAGCACTTGACTATTTTACAAGCAAGTAACCTTTCAAATGACATGCACATGTTCTGACTCTTCTATCTAGAATTTTTCCAACATATTTTCTAGGTTACCCTATTTAACCAAATACTACAAATCTCAATCTAGCTTTCATAAATAATTCCAATACTCTTCATAACAAGAGTAAGGTTACAACATAGTCATCATATTTAGAACAACCCCCAAAAATAATTACATCGGTTGATACAAATTCTTCTCCCATGGGAGACACAATAGTTCAATTTTAAATGATTACTCAAGAAAATTGCTTAAAGTGAACTTTGAACATTTCTCCTAAGAAAAGCAGCTGGTTATGGCATAATGAAATACTCTGTTTTATTCTCATGATCATATATTTTTGTCTGGCTATTTTATATTACTCGTATGTCTAAACATATTATCTTTGAAAGAATGATAGACTATAAGAGATGGTAATTCCATTATTAACTTCCTGTGTGACCTTGGGCAATCCACTTGACTTCTCTGGAACTTACATTTCACATCAGTGAAAAGAAGGGATTTTATTAAATTAGCTCTTAAGACTCTTTTAGCTTTAAAATTTACTGTCATTCATGCCAATTATTGACATGAGGATTTCACTGTGGTGGGTATCATTTGCTTATATTTTAGTTAGCCAATGACAATTTGAGGGAAAATAAGATTTAAAAAATGTGATGACTATTACTGATCCCTGGAGAATCTGACGTCAGCATAAAGCTTCAATATACAAAACAGTTTATGAAAGAAGAGGTAGGAAAAAAAATCTAAATTGGTGATAAAAGCAAATATGCACAGGCACTGTTTTATGTGTTTTATATCTATTAACCAATTTAACCTTCTAAGATCTAGGTTTTAATATTATTCCTCTTTTACTGGTAAGAAAACTGGGAGACAAAGTGGAAAAGTGCAAAGTCACACAACTGGAAAGAGAGCTAGGAGAGCTAGAGTCAAACCATGGCAGGCAGACACCTGAGTCCATGCTGCTCTGTACCATATGGTCTGTTACCTCTGACCAGGACAGCTTGTATATGCTACTTTGAAGTACACACAGATGGCTTAGCAGGCACTCAATGGTGATGGTCTTCTTTTTTCAAGGCAGAGCCTCCAGCGGTCACATTAGCTGTAGCCTTGCCTGCTGTCTTAGTCTTCTTTCTGTTGCTATAACAGAATACCAAACACTGTGTATTTATAATGAACAGAAGTTTATTTGGCCTGTGGCTCTCGAGGCTAGAAAGTCCTAGAGAATGGTGCTGGCATCTGGCAAGAGCCTTTATGCTGTATCATGCCCTCGAGGAAGGCAGAAGACAAAGAAAGGTCAAGAGCTAGTGACCAAGTGAAGGTCAGACTCACTTTTAGAACAACCCACTTTCTCTTTTCTTTCTTTTTTTTGAGTCGGAGTCTCACTCTGTTGCCCAGGCTGGAGTGCAGTGGCACACTCACGGCCACCGCACACTGCAGCCTCAACCTGCTGGGCTCAGGGATCCTTCTGCCTCAGCCTTCCACGTAGCTGAATCTACAGGTGTGCATCACCATGACTGGCTAATTTTTACTTTTTTGATCTGGAGGGCAGGGGCATGCTCATGGCCACCGCAGCCTCAACCTGCTGGGCTCAGGCAATCCTTCTGCCTCAGCCTTTCAAGTAGCTGGAACTACAGGCATGCGCCACCATACCAGGCTAATTATTTTATTTATTGTAGAGACAAGGTCTCGCCATGTTGCCCAGGTTGGTCTCGAACCCATGGGCTCAGGCAATCCCCTCGCCTCTGCCTCCCAAAGTGCTGGGAGTACAGGTGTGAGCCACTGTACCCGGCCACAACCCACTCTCAAAAGATAATGACATTAATCAATTTATGAGAGCAGGGTCCTCATGGCTTAATCACCTCTTGATGTTGTCACCTCTTAATACTAACAAAATGGCAATTAAATTTCAACATGAGTTTTAGAGGAGACATTCAAACCATATCACCTGTGCTTAGGAGCAACCACACCCATGGCCTTCAGAACTGGCTCCACTCACCAACTTTTCTGGGACTCCAGACTACTTCAATAAGATAGGCCCTGGTCTGTCTTATCACAAGACAAGAATAGAAACTCTGACATCCTCTCTAGGGCTTGACATCAATTTAATCACAAAGCTAGGATTTCTCTGTTTTTATTTCATTTTCATGTGTGTATTTTTAGTCTCCATGAATAAAGAATAAGTTACTTTGGGCAGATATATGATATATTCCATCATTTGTAACCCTCAGAGTATTAAATGTTTACTGAGCATCTAGTCAGTGCCAAGCACGATTTTAGATCCTGAGGCTGCAGATATGAATAAGATACAGTCTTTCTTTTTGAGGAGTTCTGAATTTAGCAGGGGAGACAGAGATGTAGATAGCCCAAATAAATAAGTGGCATTAAAATGTAATCCCTAAAGGGCTGAACATACGCAGAAGAGGGAATCATTCACTTTGCTGAGAGAAGACAAAGCAGCTTTTAGTATGCATAGTAATAAAAACCATAAGCTTTGGAGTCAGGCAGAACTTGCTTTGAATTGTTACTCTTCCATTTGTATACTATATGATCTTGAACAAGACATTTAACCTCTCTGATTCTCAAGTCTTTTATCCATAGAATGGATATTAGTGATGAAGTTTAAGTAAGAAAATGCACTTAGCAAATGCCTGGCATACAGTGGGTACTAAATAAGTAGTAGCTATTACTAATATCAGGGAAATCTTCAAAGAGAAAAAAAAAGTTGATGTAGCCCTTGAAGAAGGCGTATGAAAGGATAAGGGGACAGTATTTCATTTATAGAAAAATAACATGAGATAGGGCATAGAGGAAGGAAAGGGCACATTTGTTAAAGGAAAGGAAAATAATTTTGTAAGACTGTTGAATATTTTAGACATTTGGGGTCAGGATGAAGAGAGCTCTTGAAAGGCAGGCTACAGTCAGATTGATAAGGGCCTTGAAAATCATGATCAAAGGATTTTGAACTTAAGCCTGTAGGAAAAGCAGAATAATAGAAAGAAGTTAAATATGGAGTGGGATGGAAAGATGACTTATCATCTCATCTATATTTTTAATATCTCAGGAAGTGAGTGTGATCATCTTTCAGATTATGTGGTTATCCCTGAGTAAATCTCTTTTAGAAAAACTTTAATTCCAAGGAAAGAAGCTGATGAGACAGCTGCCTACCAGCAGCCATTAATTCAGTCTACATTCTCTAATCACAATAATCAAAATTGTTCACCAATATATTTTCTAAGATAATCATAATCCAGCAGGGAAAACAGCAACTTTCATTCAGCAATAAGAGGGAAAACATTTGACTACTTAGCCCACCTAAGGATTAATGTTTTGTTGGATTTTTATCACATTAACAAGCCCACAATCTTCATTAATGTAACTACCCCAAATCTTTCTGAAATATTTTCAAAGGCCATACAACCAAGCAGCAGACCATAGGGAAGTTAATATTAGAAGTTAAACTCAGTTTTGCATTTGCCTTATTATCCTTGACCCAGGAATTTTAACATCTGGTATTCAATTCATGGAGCTCATCTTAAGGCCTGTTAACATTGCTTCTACTCCCAGAAATCAACAGCCACAATTCCAGAAAATTCATTACCCTTTTCCAATATGTCATCTTCATTTCCAAGATAAAGTTTGGATTTTAACTCTGACCATTATTTGATGGTGTTGAAAAATATGACCACAAGTACAGGTAACTTAGGGGACAGCACACAACTAATTCCCAGGGGAATTTCTTTCCATTTTCAGACCCTATTTTCACTTCTGTAAAGGAGAGTGTTGGACTACAGAATCTGAGAGGGACCGTTTAGTGCTGGCATTCTCAACTTCAGTTTAAGCACTTAGGGTTTCCTATTAGTTTAGAAACAAGATATTTAATGCCCCGGGAAAAAATTACAGCAGAGAAGTATTATATACCCTGATGCCAAAATCACGGACAGCTAATAGCCAACATTTACTGTGCATTCTCTGTGAGTCAGACTCTTTGGAGGAATTTTTAATAATCTCAGTTTTTCCATGGGGCATGATACCTGTAAGGTGGAATGTGGTGCAGAGTACAATTCCCTTGGGACAAAGTTGCCAAAGAAACTGGTGAGTGAGGAAAATTTTCAGATTTATTCAGTGTCTAAAATCCTAAAGTCTGTTTTAGAGTAGCAACTTCTGTTTCCACAGTTGCCTAACTTTGTCATTTCCCTGCAACTTCCTTGAGTTTGGCCAGAAACTGAGTCACCATGAACCCCCATCTTCACTATCATGACACCTGACATTAAAAATGCCCAAAACAAAACAAAGCTCCCTTGTGTGAAGCTCTAGCATAAAGATACTTGTAGAGAACCATCAGATCCAAACCTGATCTGAATCCAAATCTCTGAAACAATTCATGAGATTTCTTGAGACAATTTTAACTGAGGGTGATAGTACCAGGAAAGCTTAGCTTCTTACTGATTTTCATAGACATATACTCAACTGGAGACTTTACTGCTGTGAAGAATTAGAAAGACTATTTCAGCCGAAAATGCAAAGATATGGGTTCTAGTTTCGAGTAGTAAGAAGAATTAACTGTGTTAAATGTGAACAAGACACCAATTACCTGGGTCTTAGTTTCTTCATCTATAAAATGAGAAGGCTAGACTGGATGGTCTTCACCTATAAAATGAAAAGGTTAGACTGGATGGTCTTCATCTATAAAATGAGAAGGCTAGACTGGATTTCTTCTGGATCAAGCATTCTAAGGTCACCAAGCAGTTTGTTTCCTGTTTTTCTCCACGTGTCACACATACTTCTATGGCTCTCAGTGATTGTCTCTTTCTATTTATAAATAGCTTTTAATATTCATTTATAAGATATAAGCTTTTAAATTAATCAAACGTTCAATGTACTATTTTGACATTTACAAAGATGGACACAGTTTTAAACTCGTTTATTTTGTGCTTGACTATTCTGTAAAGCATTCCAAAGCACATCGTCATGTGGGAAAAGAAAGATACAAGCATGCATTAATGAGCAACATACCAAGGAGTCTAGAGATGCTTCAATTAATCTGTTTTCCAGACTGTTCTCTCAGGTTTTATCCTATTAAAAGACCTGCCTTCTTTTCTTTTCCGACAAACTAACTTTCTCACATTTTTCTAATAAATCACCAAAGCACTCCACCTTGACTAGAAGATAATAATTTACATAATTTAAATAAGCCTTTCACATATGTGTATACTGAGTGGTAAGCCTGGGCCTAATCTTATGATAGAGTCAAGTGAAAAAGAGTGACTTTTTTATGCCTACATATCAAGTTTGCTTAACAAATTGTAAACATCTCCAAAGGGAGCCTACTACGACAGTGGGATAAGACAGTGCCGAGCAACTACTGAACTCTTCATACAGGATTAAGACAAAACCACAGCCCAGGTTTTGTGGTACACCATCAATTTTAAATATATTTTTGCATTGTTCTCATAAATCATCAGGATATTCTGAGTATTCTAATATTCCAGTATTCAAACTACTTCTTTTTTTTTTTTTTCATTAATCAGTATTTTTTATTATGGTTTTGTGGGGTACAGTTAAGGGTTAGGTGTACAATGACGTTTCATTCAGGCACCCTGTAGATAAGAAGTGTTTTCCCATCCCCTGACAGATATTTGCTACTGTTAATCCCATCCCCCTCACCCCCATAGTTTCCCAGTACCATCAGTCATTTTCTTATACTATTGCATTGGATGTTCAAGGTCCATCATATGAGTGAGAACATGGGATATTCAGATTTTTGTTTTTGTGAGAGGTCACTCAGTATTATAGACTCTAGTTCCATCCAGGTTGCAGCGAAATTCATGATTTTGTTCTTTTTTATGACTGCGTTGTATTCCATCGTGTATATGTACCACATTTTTTTAATCCAGTCCTCTTTTGATGGGCAGCATGGTTGTTTCCAGGTTCTTGCTATTGTGAACAATGCTGCGATAAACATACGTGTGCAGGTATCTTTTTTATAGAGTGATTTGTGTTCTTCAGGGTATATTCCCAGTAGGGGGATTGCAGGGTCATATGGAAGGTCAGTTTTTAGAGCTTTTAGGAATCGCCACACTGCTTTCCACAGAGGTTGCACTAGTTTACACTCCCACCAACAGTGTAGAAGTGTTCCCTTTTCACCACACCCTCTCCAGCAGCTGTTATTTTTTGAGTTGTTGATAATTGCCATTCTGACTGGAGTTAGGTGGTATCTCAGTGTGGTTTTGATTTGCATCTCCCTGATGATTAGTGAGGTTGAGCATTTCTCCATGTGTTTGTTGGCTGCTCGAATGTCTTCTTTTGTGAAGTGTCTGTTCATGTCTTTTGCCCATTTTATAATGGGGTTGTTTGTTTTCTTCTTTTCAGTATGTTTCAGTTCCTTGTA
>NW_007259935.1:0-45730 GCF_000164805.1 Carlito syrichta
AGTTAGGTGGTATCTCAGTGTGGTTTTGATTTGCATCTCCCTGATGACTAGTGAGGCTGAGCATTTCTTCATGTGTCTTTGGCTGCTCGAATGTCTTCCTTTGTGAAGTGTCTGTTCATACCTTTTGCCCATTTTATAATGGGGTTGTTTGTTTTTTTTTTTCAGCACATTTGAGTTCCTTGTAGATCCAAGATGTTAAGCCTTTGTCAGACCTGGAGTTAGCAAATACATTTTCCCAGTATGTACGCTGTCTTCCCACTCTCTTGATGGTTTCTTTGACTTTGCAGAAGCTTGTCAGTTTAATGAGGTCCCACTTGTCTATCTTATCTCTTATGGCCTGTGGGTTTTGAGTTTTGTACAGGAATTGGATGCCAGTTCCGATTTCCATGAGGGTATGTCCTTCATTTTCTAAGGTTCTTATGGTTTGAGGTTTTACATTTAGGTCTCTGATCCATTTGGAGTTAATTTTTGTGTATGGGGATAGATAGGGGTCCTGTTTCAATCTTCTGCATGTGGTCAGCCAGTTTTCCCAGCACCATTTACTGAATAGGTTCTCCTCTCCCCAGTGATAAGTGGTGGAGGGTTTGTCGAAGATGAATTGGTTGAGACATTGAGGTTCTGCTTGTGGAACCTCAATTCTATTCCGTTGATCTATATGCCTGTTCCTATATCAATACCAAGCTGTTTTGATGATTGTAGCTTTATAATAAAGTTTGAAGTCTGGTAATGTGATACCACCTGCTTTGTTTTTTTTGCTGAGGATCGTTCTGGCTATTCTTGGTTGTTTATGTTTCCATATGAATTCCTGTGTTGTTTTTTCTAGGTCTGAGAAGAATGTTGCTGGTAATTTGATAGGTATTGCATTAAATTTGTAGATTGCCTTAGGTAAGATGGACATCTTCACAATGTTGATTCTTCCAATCCATGAGCATGGGATATTTTTCCACTTGTTTGTGTCATCTTTGATTTCTTTGAGCATAGTTTTGTAGTTTTCATTGTAAAGGTCTGTCATGTCTCTGGTTAGGAAGATGCCAAGGTATTTCTTTTTTTTAGTGGCTATTGTGAATGGAATTGTGCTTCTTGTTTGGGTTTCTGTTTGTTTATCATTGGTGTAAAGAAATGCGATTGGCTTTTGCACATTTATTTTATATCCTGAGACTTTGCCGAAGGCCTTCATCAGTGTAAGGAGGTTTTTCACAGATTATCTTGGGTTTTCAAGGTACATGATCATGTCATCTGTAAAGAGAGATAATTTGACTTCCTCTTATCCTATTTGGATACCCCTGATTGCCTGCTCTTCTCTGTTTGCTTTAGCCAGGACTTCCAATACTATATTGAACAGGAGGGGTGAGAGTCAGCATCCTTGTCTTGTTCCAGTTTTCAGGGGAAATGGTTCCAATTTTTGTCTGTTTAGGAGTATGCTGGCTGAGGGTTTCTTGTAGATGGCTTTTACTACTTTGAGGTATGTTTCCCATATGCCTAGATGTTTGAGGGTTTTTATCAAGAAGGGGTGCTGGATTTTATCAAAAGCTTTTTCTGCATCTAATGATATAATCATGTGGTTTTTGTTTTGACATCTGTTGATGTATTTAATTACATTTATTGTCTTACGAATGTTGAACCAGACTTGTGTCCCAGGGATGAAGCCTACTGGGTCATAATGGATGATTTTTGAGATGTGTTGCTGAATCCGTTTTGCTAGGATCTTGTTGAGAATTTTAGCATCTATGTTCATCAAAGATATTGGCCCGTAGTTCTCTTTTTTTGTTGGATTTTTACCAGGCTTGAGTATCAATGTGATGTTAGCTTCATAAAATGATTTGGGGAGGGTTCCATCTTTCTCAATCGCCTGAAATAGCTTCAGTAGGATTGGAATCAGTTCCTCCTTAAATGTCTTGTAGAATTCTGCTGGAAAGCCATCTGGTCCAGGACTTTTTTTTGTAGGTAGTTTTCTTATTACATAGTCAATTTCCTTGATTGTTATTGGTCTATTTAGGGTCTCAATTTCTTCTTGTTTCAACCTAGGTAAGTTGTGTGATGAGAGAAAGTCCTCCATTTCCTTGAGGTTTTCAAGTTTGTTTCCATACAAGTGTACGTAGTAGTCTCTGATGATCTTTTGTATTTCTTCAGGGTCAGATGTGACTTCATCTTTTCTGTTTCTGATTGTGCTTATTTGGGTTTTTTCTTTCTTTTTCTTAGTCAGTCTAACTAGGGGACCATAAATCTTGTTTATCCTTTTGAAGAATCAGCTTTTTGTTTCATTGATTTTTTTTATTGTCTTTTTGTCTTCTATGTCCTGGATTTGGGCTTTTATTTTGGTGATCTGAATTCTTCTGTTGAAATTAGGGTTTTTGTTGTCTTGCTTTTCCAGCTTCCTTAGGTGGCTTGTTAGGCTATTAATTTGTGTTCCTTCCATTCTCTTCATGTGTGTTTGTAGGGATATAAATTCCCCTCTTACTACAGCTTTCAAGGTGTCCCAGAGATTGTGGTAAGATATTTCTTCATTTTCATTTGTTTCCAGGTATCTTTTGATCTCTGTTTTGATTTCACCATTGACCCAGGAGTTGCTTAGTATCATGCTGTTTAGTAACCATGTCCTTGTGGGTTTTGGGGGGACCTTGTTGGTCTTAATGTTTATTTTTATTGCACTGTGGTCCGAGAAGCTGCACGGTAGAATTTTGGTCCTTTTAAATTTGCTTATGTTTGATTTATGGCCAATTATGTGGTCGATCTTGGAATACGTTCCATGCGGTGTTGAGTAGAATGTGTATTCTCTGGTCTTTGGATGGAGTGTTCTGTAGGTATCAATTAAGTCCATTTGGTCCAGAGTCACATTGAGGTTCCAGATCCCATTGCTGATTTTTTCTCCCGATGACCCGTCGAGGATTGTGAGTGGGTTATTAAAGTCCCCAGTTATGATGGTGTTAGAGTCAATATCTTTCTTTAGTTTTCCTAGGAGTTGCTTTATAAAAGTTGTTGTACCTATGTTAGGTGCATATATGTTTAGGATAGATATTTCTTGTTGAAGGAGTGAACCTTTGATCATTATGTAGTGGCCCTCTGTATGTTTTTTAATTTTTGATAGCTTAAATGGTATTCTGTCTGAAATTAGGATCGTGATTCCTCCTTTCTTTTGTGTTCCATTCACTTGAGAATTTGTTTTCCATCCTCTTATTTTGTGCATGTCCTTTCTAGTGAGATGGGTCTCTTGAAGGCAGTATATTGTTGCTTGGTGATATTTTATCCATTTTGCCATTCTATGTCCTTTCCGTGGTGCATTTAGTTCATTCAGATTCAGGCCAATTATTGAAATGTGAGAGTTCATCCCCATCATAGAGTTCTTATACAGTTGTTCTTCCACTTGGTTTTATTGTCTTTCTCTTGTTTTGGGGGTTGCTTCATGTGTATTTTATTCTTTTTCCTGTACTCTTGTGAAGAACGTTGCTCCTTTTTTCCCCTTTTCTTCTGTGTTTAGTACTTTCTTAAGTGTTTCATGTAGAGGTGGTTTGGTGGCAGCATAAATTCCTAGGGATTGGATATCTGGGAAAGATTTTAATTCTCCCTCACTGATGAAGCTTCATCTGGCTGGGTAGGTTATTCTTGGGTGATATTGTTTATCTTTTAGAACTTTGAAGATAGGGCTCCAAGCTCTCCTAGCCTGCAGGGTTTCTGTAGATAAATCTGCTGCTATTCTCATTGGTTTTCCATGGTAGATGATCTGGCCTTTTTCTCTTGCTGCCTTTAGAATTTTTTCTTTTAGGCCTACTTTGTTTAGGCAAATTATTATGTGTCTAGGAGTTGATTTTTTCATTTGATTCCTTGTAGGGGTTCTCTGAATCTCTTGTGTTTGAGTTTTTGCATCATTGATTAGATAAGGGAAGTGTTCTTGAATGATCTCATGGAAGGTTTGTTCCAGTGTGGTCTCTGTCTCTCTTTCTGCCTCAGGAAGACCAATTATTCTTAGGTTAGGCCTCTTGAGGTAATAGCTCATCTCTTGAAGATTTTTTTCTGTCTTTTTGAGCTTGTTTTCTGTGTTTTTGAGAGTTTGGGTTATTTCTATATTTTGGTCCTCAAGCTCTGAGGTTCTTTCTTCTGCTTGGGTAATTCTCCTTTCCATGTTTATCAATTTGCTATTTATTTAATTCACAGTATTCTTTATTACTGTTATCTCAGATATCAGCTCCTTTCTAGTTTCTTCTTGAGTCTCCTCAATTCTTTTTAATCTCTCCATTAATGTCTTGATGTCTAGGTTTTTATTTTGAGACCAGTCACTCTGGGAGCTCTTCATTGTTTGCATTCCGAAGTCAGTTTTCTCAGTGTCTGCCCTCCCAGGAGTCTGGGAGAGACCCATATTCTTCTTTTGGTTTTTCTTCATTTGTGTAGATTTTTCTCTCATCCTGTAGTGGCTAAAGTTCCTTGAGCTCTGATCTCCCACCTCTCCCCTCTGTTTTTGTTGTAGGCAGTTAGCCTGTTGCCTTGAAGGTCTGTAACTCTTAGTTGTTTAATTCTGTTCAGCATAGGGGAGGGGCTTTATCTCCTGTTTAATGATGTCACCATGGGAATCAAGGTGGAGGCTCTGATAGGTGGGTGGGACAATGCAAGTCTGCCTTGAAAATGGTGGAAGTGGTAATTTTACTTTCATTTTTAGAGATGCTCGTGTGGGTCTCTGGGTGGGACCAGCTGCACAGCTGGGTGCTGGATCTGGGGTGCCACCAGCAGGCTGGGGTGGAGGAGAGGGTTGGGTGTTCCCTCCTCTGGAACTGGGAGCCTCCAATAAGCACCTTACACAAGTTTGGGGTTCTGCTCCATTATACAGGCTTGAGGTGGCATGCTGAGTGCCTCAGCCAGGGTGGGCCCAGGGATCCTGATCTCCAAAGCTCCAAAGGGCAGGTGGTGGCCCTGGATCCCTCACAGGGCACTTCAGACAGAAATGGGACTAGTATCTCTGAGAGGCGGGTGCCAAGAGCCTCCCTGGGTGACTGGCCGCTTGGTGCTGGGTGCTGGTCATGATGATGTAGCCAGAAGGGAGCGGAGATCCAGGATTCGGGATTCCCCAGCCAGCAGAAATCACATATATAGTGGAGCAGCAGCAGCCGAGCTGCAATATCTGGCCCTGCATGGAACCAAAAGTCCCCTGGCCTCGTACCAGTGTGGCTGGCGATGGGCAGGGGGCTGCAGGGAGAAAAGTAAGACTGTTTTGGGGAACTCACATTCAGAGAGTCTCATGGATCCACCTATGCCATTGCCATCTTCAGGAGTCCCCTGCAATGATCTTTTTATAGGTGACCAACCCATTAGCACAGCTTAGGGATCAATTAAAGGTGTAGATAAGTCCCAAGTTCCATGGTTAGCCAGGGATCTTCTGGTACTAAAACAGTAGCCTGTAGCTCAGTTAATTATGCTGACACTTAGATCCATACTTGATAAGGGATGTCCCCATGAAGGGATGAAAAACAGAAGTTCTGCAGAAATTCCATCACTTGTTATAATGACTCTACTATATTCAAAGTGTACACATTCCTCTTCTTATTTCTAGGTATTCCCCTCCACCCAAATAACTAATGGCTCTTGGAGAGGGTGGCCTCTTCTAGCATCATCATCTTGATCAAGTTACTGAACACAAGAGAAAAATCACTTCCTCCTTCAAAGGAAAATACCAGATGACCCAGGTCAGAATTTATCCTAAAGATGCCATTTTTATTTTAGCAAACAGACTTCTGTGACTGAGCCAAGCATGCAGGGCATTGTCTCTCAGACTCAGGGCATAGTGGGCAACTGTGTCTGAAGGGTCATGGTTTAGAACACTGAAGTGACCCAATAAGGCCTAATATGTGGCCAGCAATTGTGTTTTAATATGGCATATCTCAGGGTTTACTAAAGCAGTTTTTGTTTGTTTGTTTGTTTTTGCATCAGAACCCATTGGCAAGCAGTGGCCATCCTGAGTAGTCCAGAGGCCCAATTTAGCATGAGTAATGGTGGTTTAGGCTTCATCTAGAATGGAGTGGGCCTAGTGCATATTCATTAGTTGCATAGTTGAGGATACAGAAAGTGCTTGTTGCAGAAATGAGGGTCTAGCTTTAAGGGCTTATTAGTGAGGCAGGCCCCATTTACAATGAGCAGACATATGAGTAATAAAATCAATTATTTCCCTTTTCTTTATTATGCGGTCTTAAAATAAGCTTTGAATTTTAATCTAAGGATTTCTATTTGGCAGGACAAAGTTTGTGACATTATGCCAATTATTTATTTATTCCCTTCTAGTAATTTCTTCTTTACTTTTTGTAATTTATAATATTTTAGGGGGAATTTTGTTTTAATGTTTTCTCCTCTGAAGAATCCCAATATAGATCAAAATATTGCAGTTGAGGACAGCTACAGAAATAGAAGCACATTTGACCTTGGAATGCTCCAATTAACCATATGCAATTGGCGGCATGGAGTTCTGAATGTCACATAGTAACTCTTCATCACAAGAGCAACCACCTGGGGTCCCTTTGCCCCTTTGTAAGAAGTGTTCCGGAAATGCAAAGTCAGTGCTTGGGCAAGACACAAGACTGTTTTCTCTTCAACAAAAAGGCCTGGCAGCTCCTAGGGTATGGTCAAGTATCAGGCTTCTTTGCCTCTAATCCCTTTTATACTTTCTCAACCCTATCTAGAGCCAGGCTACTCAGCCATTTCCCCACTTATAGAATAAGACTTACACCTGTAAAATTTGAGGCAAATCCTTTAAAAAAAATTTTATTTTAAATATGTGGGGTATAGTTCAGAGTTAAGTATACAAATGCTCATTACGCAGATATCCTTGTTGATGAGGTATGCCCCCCGCTCCCCTGGTAGTTTCCCACTATGGTCAATCCTGAGGCAAATTCCTAATAGAAGCCAGTGGCATAGCTAAGAGCACAAACACACACCAGGAATTGATTGAGTCCATCCAAACCCAGTGAATTTTGGAATGGACCCAATTTTTAAGCCATGGGCAAGAGAAGAAAGATCCATTGCACTCACAATCATCTAGGCATCCTTCTCTGCCAATGTTGTCCATTGTTTTATTTGAATTCTTAGGTTCTCCTGTTGGCACCCTGATCCCCAAGCCCAGAAATTTATATGAATGTGGGGTAAATGACACGTAGGCACTAGTAAATATGAAATAAAGTTGATTACATCAGAAACAACAAAAGAATTTCCTGAGGAGACGGGTGAAGATTACAGAAAAAAGTTATGGTTTTCACAACTGACAGCTTCCAAGTCCCCATACCACTTTGCCCTACTTGTGGGAAAGATGAAAATAAAATATGTACACTCTTTTTGTCCCTTGGTGTCAGCAGAAATTTCAAACTATGCAAGCCCTGACCTGATCCAACCTAGCCCCATATCTTAATTGCAGTAAAAACCCATAGCCCATATCCTTGTTCTTGAACTGAATTTTATCAATAAATCTTAAGTCTATCTTACTTCACTTGAGATCAAACCTGAGCCCTTCTCACATATATTTACCATGTGACCTGGTTATTACCAAAAAAAGAAGAAGAAGAAGAAGAAGAAGAAGAAGAAGAAGAAGAAGAAGAAGAAGAAGAAGAAGAAGAAAGAAAGCACAGGCCCACACAAAAATATGTATGTGAATGTTCATTTCAACACTATTTGTAACAGCTCAAATTTTAGGTAACCCAAAATCCACTAACTGGAAAGTAGATAACAAATTTGCTATGTCTATACCATGGAATACTATTCAGGAATAAAAAGGAACATATATAGATACATCTCAAAATATTATGCTAATTGAGAGAACTCAATCACCAAGTCTACATAATTTATGATTCTTTGAGTGGGGGAAGGGAAAAGCAACTGAATAGAGGGGAAAAAAACATTTTCAGGTGAGGAGACTTTTTTATATCTTGATTATAGTGTCAGTTATGTGATTGTATGCAATTGCCAAAGTGAATAAAATCATACACCCTAAATTGGTGAATTTTATTGTATAAATGATATATTATTCAACAAAAAAGAGAACAAAAAAAGTCATTCAAAACTGAGAACCTCAGGCTTTTGTAGCCTCAGTTTTTGGGGTCAAATCCAAATAATTATTTTTCAGACCAATGTGGTATAGCTTTTCCCCTATGCCTTCTTCTAGTAATTTTACAGTTTTAAATTTTACATTTAAGTCATTAATCTATTCTGTGTTGATTTTTGTATAGAATGTGATATAAGAGACTAATTTTATTGTTCTGCATATGATTGTTCAGGTTTTTCAACTCTCTTTGTTGAAGAGACTCTCCTTTTCCCATTTTGTGTTCTTGGCACTTTTGTGGAAAATCAATTGATCATAAATTTATGGGTTTATTTGTGTGCTCTCTATTCTGTTCCACTGGTTGAAGTGTTTATTTTTATGCCAGTAACATAAAACTTTTTGCCTTGCCTATTTGAGGTTTTTTGTGGTTCCATATGAGTTTTAGGATTACATTTTCCATTTCTGTAAAAAAAATGCTATTAAGGGTGCATTGAATCTCTAGATCACTTTGGGTAGTATGGAAATTTTGACAATATTGCTTATTATGATCTATGGACACGTGATATATCTTTATTTACTTGCACCTTTTAGAATGTATTTCATAAATATTTTATAGTTTTCAGTATACAGAACTTTCATCTCTGTGGTTAATTATATTTATAAATATTTTTGTAGCTATCATAAATGAGATGGTGCTAGTGGATAGTAGTATATAGAAATGCTACTGATATTTGTGTGCTGAATTTGTATTCTGCAACTTTACTGTGTTCTTTTACTAGTTAGAACATTTTTGGTGAAGTCTTTAGGGTTTTCTATATAAAACATCATGTTAGCAGAAAACAGATAGTTTTGCTTCTTCCTTTCTTATTTGGATGCTGTTTATTTCTTTCTCTGCTTAATTTTTCTGACAAGGACTTCTAGTAGTACCATGTTGAAGTGTAATGAGAGTGGGCATCCTTGTCTTGTATCTGAGAGGAAAAGTTTTCAACTTTTTACTGCTGAGTATAATGTTAGCTGTGGACTTGTCACATATTGCTTTTATTGTGTTGAGATATATTACTTCTATACCTAATTTGTTGAGAGCTTTATCATGACAGGATGCTGAATTTCTTTCAAACACTTTTTCTTTACCTAATGAAATGATCAAATGGGTTTTTGTCTATCTTTCTGTTAAAGCAGTGTTTCACACTTATTGATATGTGTATGTTGACCCATTCTTGCATCCCAGAAATAAATCCCACATGATTGTGAAATTGCATCAGACTAAAAATCTTCTGCAAAGTAAAGAAAACAATGAATGGAGTGAAGAGGAAACCTACAGATTGGGGGAAAATATTTGCCAGCCATACGTTGTTAAGGAGTTAGTAATTAATATATATATATATGTTTTGCATTGCTATAAAGGAATACCAGAGACTGGGTAATTTATAAAGAAAAGATGTTTATTTGGATCACAGTTCTGCACATCTCTGGCATCTGCTCAGTTTATGATGAGACCTCAGGAAACTTTTACTTGTGGCAGAAGGTGAAGAGGGAGACAGTATGTCACATGGCTAGAGGGAAGCAAGAGAGAGAGGGAAGTTGCCAGGCTCTTATAAACAACCAGTTCTTGCAGGAACAAAAAAGAGCAGGAACTCACTTATTACTGTGAGAACAACACCAGACCATTCATGAAGGATCCACCCCCATGACCCAAATACTTCCCACTAAGCCCCATCTTCAACATTGGGGATCACATTTTAACATGAGATTTGGAGGAGACAAACATCCAAACTATAGCAATCAGAAACTGGAATAACTCACTATGGCAAAAAACCCCACATTGCCCAACTTTAAAAATGGGCAAAAAGCCAGATTAGACAGTTCTTAAAGATAAACATACAAATGACCAACAGGTATCTGAAAAAAATGTTTGACATCATTAGTTATTAGAAAAATGTAAATTAAAACCACACTTAAATATCACCTCACACCTGTCAGAATGGCTATTATAAAAAAGACAAAAGATAACATGTGTTAGCAAGGATGTGGAGAAAAGAGAACCCTTATACATCACTGGTGAGAATGTTAATTAGTACAGCTATTATGGAAAACATTGTGGAGGTTCCTCAAAAAATTAAAAATAAAATTATCATATGATTCAGCAATCTTACTTCTGGGTATATATCCAAAGGATTTGAAGTTAGTATGTCCAAAAAAAATGTGCACTGCAATGTTTATTGCTGCATTATTCACAATAGCCAAGATATGAAATCAATCTAAGTGCCCATAATTGGATAAATTGATACAGAAAATGTGGTATATATACACAATGGTATATTATTCAACCATAAAAATGAAAGAAATTATGTCATTTGCAGTAATATGTGTGGACCTGGAGGACATTATGTTAAGTGAAACAAGCCAGGCACAGAAGGACAAATCCTGCGTAATCTCACTTATGGAATCTAAAACAATCAAACTCAGAAGGAGAGAGTAGAATGATGGTTACCCGAGGCTGTGGGATGGGGAATCAGGAGATGTTAGTCAAACAGTACTAAGGAGAAATAAGTTTTTTGAAATCCATTGCATAGCATGGAGACTGTAGTTAATAATAATGTATTGCATATTTCAAAATTTCTAAGATAGTAAATTTCAGATGTTTGCCATACTGCCTGAATGCGGATCTCGTCAAACGTGTTTACCGCAGAAATAAGTTTTTGAAGTGATAGATATGTTAATTAACCTAATTTAATCATTCTAATATATATAATATCACTTTTTGTTCCATAAATATATACAATTATAGTTTATCAATTTACCAATAAAATAAACAATTAAAGCAAAACAAAACTTAGAATCTATTTTCAAGTAAATTGGCTTGATGGAAATCTTGAGTGCAATCTTCTGGACTATTCTAGGGTATGTAGGTATCTGGATAGGAAGGAAGGGTTTTCTAAGAAAGTACATGATTTGACAGGAGGAGTCACAGTATGAGAAAAAAACTGAAAATTAGATCTTAACTTGAGGGGGCACTAACAATAGAACAATTCAAAGTAACAGCTGAGTTTAATGTAAACTGGGGAGATTTAATTATGGAGAAACCTAACTGAGCACTTTGCTATTTCACTAGAATTTATCCCTGCAACATGGTATTTCTTCATGAATATAACCAAATTGAAGGAGTAAACTAATTGGGGCATTTTAAAAATGAATAAACTAAATATTATCTTACTCAGGACAGGTAGGCTTCTTTTCATAAAAGACATCAATTTCTAATGCTATAGAGAAGTATATTTAGGAATCTGACAAAAAGAAGAGCTGGTATACCGCTCTCAAAATCATTGAAGGAATTGAGCAGTATCTCAACGTACTAAAAATACAAGAAGCCACATGGGAGCCAAGACACACTGTAATGATCACACTCTTCATTTTTGTGTTGTAGCCAAGAGGTTGGATGGACAGAAGGAAGCATGATAGTTAGCAAGTCAATAGCAAAACTCATGTATGGCTGAGGTGAGTGGATTGCCTGAGCCTGTGGGTTCGAGAACTGCCTGGGCAGGTGAGACCTCATCTCTACAATAAATCAAAAAATGAGCCGGGCATGGTAGTGTGCGCCTGTAGTTCCAGCTACTTGGAAGACTGAGGCAGAAGGATCGCCGGAGCCCAGCAGGTCAAGGCTGTGGTGGCCGGAAGCGGTCATTGCACTCCAGTCTGGGCGACAGTGAGACTCCAACTCAAAAAAAAAGCAAAAAGTTCATGTATGAGGCGAATTGCATTATTCAATTCTTATATGTTAAGCTCATTCACATTTTGTTATTGTTGTATTGCTTTTAGCTTAACAATGGACATGAAACTAAATTTCCCCAGACAGGGTCACGCACTATGGCCATAAAGCAAGGTGGCATTAAGATCTCAAATCATTTTGCTTACCATTCTCATTTTCATACAAGAATTCTGGTATCCTGCAAAGTGTTCCTTCCCCACCAAGTATTTCTTAGAATCCCCAGAATCATCTTCTCTCTCACTTTCTGTAGGGTAAGAGGATGTTTTTTCATTGGAATATAGTCAGAGCAACATGAGTGTGGCCAAGAGAAGGAGAGGATGGCCTACTTGGGGCAGAAGTCTCTCTAATGACACAAATAACCACCCACAGCTTCTTCTGAAGGGAGCCTGGCTCTTGGTGTCTGCCTGCCTTTGCAGGACCTCTTGTTCTTCCTGGGTTCCAATCAGAGGTGTGCTGCAGAAGTTTCTCCCACCACAGAGACATGATAAGCCAGGCATGACAATTACTTCCCAGGATTATTTTGGGGGAAAAAATATCTGAGAAGAAAGAAAGGAAGGGCAAGGTGTCCAAGGGTCCTTGCCAACCCAGGCTTTCTATTCCAGTCTTTATAAATATATTTTTTCCATCCTTTGCTAATGGAGCTCCATGAATATGATATCTAACCATTGCCACTGCTTACATTTCCTTTTAGGAGAATGCTGGTATTACATGAGTGATGTTTTTCTGTGGTGCTTCCCAGAGTTGCAGTCCACAAGGGACAAAGTACTCCCTCAGTCCTAAACGAAACAGAACCATGATGTGTTCTGACCAGAATTGGAAAATGCCTCTCTCCACAATTTGTGTTGCATTTTATTATCTATGCAGTAAGGTAGATCTGCTTAAGGTTCAAATCTCAAAAATCTTCTTTCACCTTGATCTTAGAAGTCTACTTTTTCTAGGACTTAAACATAGTACATGAATCCAGTCTGGAGGACAAATGCTGGGCATTTCCCTCCATTTTTCCTCTTATCCTTTACATACCCAGCAAGCCCTTCAAACAAACCTCTTTTGCACAGACCCCTCCCACATGCAAAAACATGATCAGTGCATTAGAGACCCTAGACACTGACTGTCATCTTAGGCTCAATAATTCATTTAAAAAATTGATGTATGCTGCTTATGAAGTGCTAAATCACCAACAACAAAAATAAATATTACTATTACTGCTGCAAAAATTTAGTTATCCAATTCTAATAGATAGCAAAACAAACAAACAAATGTTCTGTGAGCATAGCCTATAATCAGTGCAAGAACTGGACATTGTTAGCATTTGGTTAGGTAGATTTTCTTATGGTCTCAATAATCCTAAAATCTTTTAGTGATAGCTACTTGCCAGGTTTCAGGTTGTATTTCCACAATAGAGAGAGAGAGAGAGAGTATGTGAGCAGTATCTATAACTAAAACTAGTATAACTTTTTCTGTATGGCTTGTGACATCTGAAAGATGGCTCTGCTCATTAGCAGATCATGAATAGACTTGGAATCTACAAAAATGAACAAGACATATTTTCTGAGTTATCTTTCAATTCATTCAAAATTTCCTTATATGGGCATCTGGGAATTCCATTTTTGCTTTGGTCTCTTCCTCTTCAGTTTTTAACTCTCTTCCTTTCACTTCTTCCCACCCAGTCTCAAGTCTGTCTTATAGTCATGGAAACAGTCATTCCTGACTCCATCTTGGTAAAGTGTTGGTACATGCTCATAGACTTAAGTATGAAGAAGTTTAGTTCTTTCAATTTCTTTTGGATAGGGACCAGAGTTTCAGCAAATAAGCTAAAGATATTGGTCTCTGACAGGGAAATTTTTAGCTCTTTTAACTTGACTGCTTGCTAGTATGAAATAGTTCTCTGTAATGATATCACCCAATATGGTAACTGTTAATATTTGGATTAAAGTCTATTCACCCAATATTCTGTGCATGTATATGCACGTATGTGTGCTTGTGTACATATATATGTAATGTACACATTTTAAAATAATTTAAAATATTTTATTTACTTCAATTATGAATACTTACTAAGTTTAACTGAGTCTTTGCTCTCTTCTTATTTTGACAAAGATTATTTGATGTTCATTTATCTTCTGCTTCTTATTTCTCATTTTAAAGTAAATTTTGTAGCCAATTTCTATTTTTAAAAAACCACCCTGGCATTAAGGTATCAAGGGATTGGTAATGGAATATAATGATTTTGCTACTATAATTACTGCTTAAATTTCACCCAGTTGAACATTGTAACCATTTGATGGTGAGCATGTAAAGCACTGTAGATAATTGCCAACACAACTACCTAACCAGTGCTTGTGAGTAATTTTATTGGCGACTCCAAGGATCACTATCAATACCAGGGAAAAATAAGATCTCTTCATTAACTGACCCAATTCACTTGGCTCAGATATCCCTTTTCTAATTAACTGCCACAATATCTAAAATTAAGAAGTGCTAAATAAATAACCGATTTTTTGTTAGAAGCATTAGCCAATTGCCAAATGGTGTGCTTAATACTTTCTGAGATACTGCCTTAATACAGATATAAAATATTTAGAAACATTAAAATAATGAAAAACATAAGCACTTTTTAGAAGACTGAGAGAATTAGAAAAAATATACATATATGTATATTTGTATATTTTATAGCATTCTTTGTAAATGTAGCCACTCTGTTAGTACAGACACTTAGATATCTTGTATGCATAATTTACTTTGCCCACAAAATTATTATGTTTGATTCATTTAGATAAATAAAAACCCAGAAAAAATGTATAAAAGCATTTGTGGAAAAAAATCATCTTACCCTTTTTTATCTCTTAAACTGTCAATGTCTTTGGTTTGTAGTAAGTGACAAAAGGGAAAGAATCCTTTAACCACAAATATTTTCAGTTGCCTTAAAGACTTCATAGCATGTATGGATTTCTGAGTTGGGGTGGATTGGATTTAGGAAGATATTTTCATAATAAACTTCTGAGGGGGTTCAGGAAGGGGAAATAGTATTACTGGTCGACCACTTACTATGTGCCAGTAAAGTATTATGTTTCCCTCATGTAATTCCTTGTACAACTATGCAAAAAAAATGTTATTTCCAATTTTCAGGTAAAGAAATAGTCTCAACAGTAGTGAGGAAGTAGCCAGTCACATATATTGTAGATAGGGACGTTTCTCCCTAAGCCAGTGGTTCTCAGATTTTAATGTGCATAAGAATAACCTGGGGAGCTTATTAAATATATATTCCTATAATGACACTAAGGTATTATGAATAATCAGGATTCTGAACTTTTACAAACACACATTATAGCCTGATGCAAATGAATTCTGTACCACAGTTTGAGAACTAGCTCCCTGAAGCTATTTCTATAACAAACAAGAGACAGTTTTTAGTTAGAAGGCCTGGCCTACAGATGTGTTTCATTTGCTTTAAAGAGTACTATTTAAGTACTTTAAGAGCCAGAGCATATATTTCTCACCCTACTCTGCTTTTAATATTAGCCTTTACACCAAGCAAGAACTCTTAATCAAGACTAAGACAGTATGTAGAAATGGCCTGGGGATAGAGGGAATGTGTTTTACCAGAGCTGCCTACATCAACTGCTACCCACTACAGCCTGGCCTTGGCTCATGATATAAGAGAAGCAATCCAAAGCAGATTAAGGTGTTAATAAAAGTCAAGTCCTAGTGATGATTCGAAGAACTGTCCTTCCCACTCACCAACCCTTCCCCAAAATAGACTACATGGAAAAGATTTAGAATAAAATTAGTGTCAGGATTTTCAGTAGCAACACTGAAAGCTAGACGGCAATAAGCAATAACTATCATCAACATCATTGTCATCATTGCCATCATCATCTGAACGAAAATACTTTTCAATCTAGAATTTTAGATCTGAACTCAAATCAAATTTGAGGGTATAATACAGACATTTTCAGACATTCAAGGACTCAAAAAAAAAAACCAACAACCTCTTTTCTCTTGTTCCTTCTCTAGGAACATACTAAAGCAGTCCTTTAAAAAAAATATTGAACAAACCAAGAGATTTTTGCTTCTAAGATATAGTAGATCATAGTAAACTAGTGACAAAAGAAAAGCAACAGACTTCCAGCAAGATGGCAATGGGGCAACTTAGTCTGTGAGACCCTCTGCAAAAGAGAACACACATAAAGACTCTAGCTCTCTCCTGGGGGCTGCAGCTCCAATTGTTGGCAGCCTGCTCTTCACATGGAGCTCGGCCACAGCCACAGTTTAAACACCTCAGTGGTCTGGGCCACCACTGCAGCCATGGATGCTGCTGCAGCAGCCATCGCCCTACCCATGCATGAGGTGACCCACGACTCTGGACCGGGAAGCCCCCGCAAGCACAATCTACTGAGATAGGCACCACTGCTCCCACTGCCATGCCCAGTCCCTCGCCCAGAGCCAGGTTCGGGGAACTCCTTCCATGTACCATGAGGCTGCTTCTACTACCACCACTACCCGTTGCCTGTTCCCTCCCGTCTTGGGCAGTCTCCAGCTGCTGTGAATAAAGATCAACTAGAGCAGTGAGATAGCACCACCTGCTAGGGATCCAAGGTAACAACATTAAAATGGGAAAGACAGATGTTCCTTCCCCTTGATAAAAAGACACAGGCCAGATCTGAGTGAAAGACTGGGCAGGGAGCCCAGATCTGAACTGCCCTTCACAGCAGGCCAGGGGCAACTGATACTAACTGTGAACAAATCTACCAGCCTGAAAAGAGAGCTAGAAATCACAGCTGAAAGGACATTGGACTTAAAGGAAAAGTCTCAGAGTGTGCTTGGTTGGTTCTGTTAGTTTACTGACTCTATTCTATTCCTTTTGTTTTGTTCTTTTTTCTTTTCTTTTTCTTTTTTTATTTCTCTGTAAACCCCATCTTTGTATAGAGGAATAGCACATTAATAAAGAGGTTGGTTAGCTTGTACATTAGCATCATTGTATGATTTAGTTTTTTCATATATGGTTGTTGGTTAGTTTGTAGTCATGGTTATTGTTTTTCTTTTTATTTGTTTCAGTCTTTATGTATCTCTTCATTTATTAGTTGGTACCCTCATAAGTTTTCCCTCTTACTCCTCTCTCTTTCCACCCCTCTCTTCCTTCCACTGCCTGCTCCATTATCTTCCCTCTGTTAACCTCATTTTGCTTTTGGGGAGTAAACCTATAACCCCACTGCATGGACAGATTCCAAGACAGTGGGAAGTAGGTTTTAGATTATCCACACACCTGTCAGAGAATACCAGGATCTGCAGATAGATGTTGAATCACAGCTCCCCCTTAATTAAATCTCAAAACTTCAAAAAGGACCACCCCCAACCTACAGTCCAACTCCAGAATTGAACAAAGCAGGAGAATATATATAAGGAAGAATAGGAGATTGAACAAACAGAAATAAAAGCAACCCCTCCACCCCAGAATAACAGAATCAAAGAAGACAGGGAAGTGGAGGGAAGGAAAAAGTACGGGGGGAAAATCTGCACAAATGAAGAAAACCCAAAAGAAGAATATAGGTCTCACACAGACCCCTGGGATGTCAGACACTGAGAAAACAGACTTCAGAACAAAAACAATAAAGAGCTCCCAGAATGACTGGTCACATGCAACAAACCCGGACATCAAGACATTAACAGAGCGAATAAAAAAAAACTGAAGACAGAGAAGAGGAAAATAGGAAGGAGCTGATGACAGAAATCACAGCAGTAAAAAATACTGTGATGGAAATAAATAACAAACTAATAAGAATGGAAAGCAGAATTAGCTAAGCAGAAGAAAGTATCTCAGAGCTTGAAGACCAAAATACAGAACTAAACCAAACTGTCAAAAAAATAGAAAAGAAGCATAAAAAAAGAACAAAACCTTCAAGGGATGAATGATTACTTCAAGAGACTGAACCTAAGAGTAATTGGACTTCCTGAGGCACAGAGAGAGAAAGAGGCCACACTGGAACAAACATTTCATGAAATCATTCAAGAAAACTTCCCTCATCTCATCAGTGATGCAAAAATTAAAACACAAGAGATTCAGAGAACCCCTACAAGACAACAAATGAGAAGATCAACTCCTAGACACATAATAATTCACCTAAACAAAGTAGGTATAAAAGAAAAATCCTAAAGACAGCAAGAGAAAAAGATCAGACTACCTACCCTGGAAGATTAGAACAGCAGCAGATTTATCTACAGAAACCCTCCAGACTAGGAGAGCTTGGAGCCCTATCTTCAAAGTTCTAAAGATAAACAATTTCAACCAAGAATAACCTACCCAGCCAAGCTAAGCTTCATCAGTGAGGGAGAATTGAAATCATTCCCAGATATCCAATCAATAAGAACGTATGCTGCCACCAGACCACCTCTACAAGAAACACTTAAAAAAGGACTGAACACAAAAGAAAAGGAGAAAAGAACAACAATGTTCTTCACAAGAATACAGGCAAAAGTTTAAAAACACACATGAATCAACTCCAAAACCAAAAGAAAGACAACAAACAGACAGGGACAACAACAACTCAGTAAGAACCTTATGATAGGGATCAACTCTCACATTTCAATAATTAGCCTGAATGTGAATGGACTAAATGTACCACTGAAAAGATATAGAATGGCAAAATGGATAAAATATCATCAGGCAACAATATATTGCCTTCAAGAGACTCACCTCACTAGAAAGGACACTCACAGACTCAAGGTAAGAAGATAGGAAACAAATTTTCAGGTGAACAGACCACAGAAGAAAGGAAGAGTCACAATCTTAATCTCAGACAAAATACCCTTTAAGCTATCAAAAATTACAAAAGATACAGAAGGCCACCACATAATGATAAAAGGTTCAATCCATCAACAAAAAATATCCATTCTAAACATATATGCATCCTACATAGGAGTGCCAACTTTCATAAAGCAGCTTCTAGGTAAACTGAAAAAAGATATTGATGCTAACACTATTATAGCTGGGGACTTCAATCCTACTCAGAACCCTAGACAGATCATCAGGACAAAAAAATCAGCAACGAGATCTGAAGCCTCAATGTGACTCTTGACCAAATGAACTTAATTGATACCTACAGAACACTCCATACAATGACTACAGAATATACATTCTACTCATCACTACATGGAATGTACTCTAAGAACGACCACATACTTGGCCATAAATCAAGTATAAACAAATTTTAAAAGATTGAAATTTTGCCATTCACCTTCTCAGACCACAGTAAATAAAAATAAACATCAACACCAACAAGGTTCCCTGAAAACCCACAAAGATATGGACACTAAACAGCATGATGCAAAACAACTCCTGGATCAACAATGAAATCAAAATGGAGATTAAAAGATACCTGGAAACAAATGAAAGTGAAGAAACATCTTACTAAAATCTCTGGGATGCCATGAAAGCTGTCGTAAGAAGGGAATTCATATCTCTACAAACGCACATGAAGAAAATGGAAAGACCACAAATTAACAGCCTAACAAGTCACCTAAGGAAGCTGGAAAAGCAAGACCACCAAAATCCTAACCTCAGAAGAACAATCCAGATCATCAAAATAAAAGCCCAAATCCAGGACATAGAAGACAAAAAGATAATACAAAAAAATCAAGGAAACAAAAAGCTGGTTATTTGAAAGAATAAACAAGGTTGATGGTTCCCTATCTAGACTGACCAAGAAAAAAGAGAAAAAGTAGAAATAAACGCAATCAGAAACACAAAAGATGAAGTCACATCTGACCCTGAAGAAATACAAAAGATCATTAGAGACTACTATGTACACTTGTATGGAAACAAACTTGAAAACCTTAAGGAAATGAAGGAGTTTCTGACATCACACAACCTGCCTAGGTTGAAAGAAGAAGAAATCGAGACCCTAAATAAACCAATAACAATCAAGGATATTGACTATGTAATAAGAAAACTACCTACAAAAAAAAGTCCTGGATCAGATGACTTTCCAGCAGAATTCTATAAGACACTTAGGGAGGAGCTGATACCAAACTTATTGAAAATATCCCAGGCAATTGAGAAAGATGGAACTCTCCCCAAATCATTTTATGAAGCTAACATCACATTGATAGCCAAGCCAGGTAAAGACCCAACAACGAAAGAGAACTACAGGCCAATATCTTTGATGAATATAGGTGGTAGAATTCTCAACAAGAGAATTTGCTAGGGCAAATCAGATTCAAAACAAATCTCAAAAATCATCCATCATGACCATGTGGGCTTCAGCCCTGGGATGCAAAGCTGTTTCAACATTCGCAAGACAATAAATGTAATTAAATACATCAACAGATGTCAAAACAAAAACCACATGATTATATCATTAGATGCAGAAAAAGTTTTTGATAAAATGCAGCACCACTTCTTGATAAAAACCCTCAAATAACTAGGCATACATGGAACATACCTCAAAATAGTTACAGCCATCTATGAGAAACCCACAGCCAGCATACTCCTAAACAGACAAAAATTGGAACCATTTCCCCTGAAAACAGGAACAAGACAAGGATGCCCACTCTCTCCCCTCCTGTTCAATATAGTATTGGAAGTCCTGGCTAGAGCAATCAGAAAAGAGGAGGTTATCAGGGGTATCTTAACAGGAAAAGAGGAAGTCAAGTTGTCTCTCTTTGCAGATGACATGATTGTGTACCTTGAATACCCAAGAGAATCTGTCAAAACCCTCCTTGCACTGATAAAAGACTTCGGCAAAGTCTCAGGGTATAAAATAAATGTGCAAAAGACAATCGCACTTCTTTACACCAATAATAAACAAACAAACCCAAATAAAAACCACAATCCCATGCACAATAGCCACAAAAAAATGAAATACCTTGGCATCTTCCTAACCAGGGAAGTGAAAGACCTTTAAAATGAAAACTACAAAACACTGCTCAAAGAAATCAAAGGTGACACAAACACGTGGAAAAATATCTCATGTTCATGGGTTGGAAGAATCAACATTGTGAAGATGTCCATCTTACCTAAGGCAATCTACAAATTTAGTGCAATACCCATCAAATTACCAGCAACATTCTTCTCAGATCTAGAAAAAAACAATATGGTATTCATATGGAAACACAAATGACCAAGAATAGCCAGAACAATCCTCAGCAAAAAAAAAAAAAAAAAAAAAAGCAGGAGGTATCACATTACCAGACTTCAAACTTTACTATAATGGTACAATAATCAAAACATCCTGGTATTGGTACAGCAACAAGCATATAGACCAATGGAATAAAATTAAGATTCCAGAAGCAAAACTTCAATTTCTCAACCAACTCATTTTCGACAAAGCCTCCACCATCTACCACTGGGGAGAGGAGAACCTATTCAGTAAATAGTGCTGGGAAAACTGGCTGACCACATGCAGAAGATTGAAACAGGACCCCTATCTGTCCCCATTCACAAAAATTAACTCCAAATGGATCAGAGACCTAAATGTAAAACCTCAAACCATAAGAACCTTAGAAAATGCGGGACACACCCTTATGGAAATTGAAACTGGCATCCAATTCCTGAGCAAAACCCGAAACACACGGGCCATAAGAGAGAAGGTAGACAAGTGGGACCTCATTAAACTGACAAGCTTCTGCAAAGCCAAAGAAACCATCAAGAGCAGGGAGACAGATCACACACTGGGAAAAACTATTTGCCAACCCCATGTCTGACAAAAGCCTAACCTCTTCGATCTACAAGGAACTCAAGCGTGCTGAAAAGAAAAAAAACAAATAACCCCATTACAAAGTGGGCAAAAGATATGAATAGACCCTTCTCAAAAGAAGACATATGAGCGACCAACAGATACATGAAGAAATGTTCAACCTCACTAGTCATTAAGAAGATACAAATTAAGACTACACTTAGATACCACCTAACTCCAGTCAGAATGACCATTATCAATAACTCCAAAAATAACAGATTCTGGAGAGGATTTGGTGAAAAGGGAGCACTTCTACACTGTTAGTGGGAATGTAAACTAGTACAATCTCTGTGGAAAGCAGTGTGACAATTCCTAAAAGCTCTAAATATCGAACTTCCATATGACCCCGCAATTCCCCTACTGGGAATATATCCTGAAGAACTCAAATCACTCTATAAAAAAGATACCTGCTCACCTATATTTATCGCAGCATTGTTCACAATAGCAAGAACCTGGAAGCAACCATGCTGTCTATCAAAAGTGGACTGGCTTAAAAAAATGTGGTACATATACACAATGGAATACTATACAGCCATAAAAAAGAACAAAATCATGAACTTTGCAACAACCTGGATGAAGCTAGAGTTTATAATACTGAGTGATCTCTCACAGGAACAAAGATCCGAGTATCACATGTTCTCACTCATAAGTGGACCTTGAACATCTATTGTAATACTATAAGAAAAGGATTGACCGTGGTGGGAAACTATGGGGGTGGGACAGGGAGTGGAAGGGTGGTGGGATTAATGGTAGTCAATATCTGTCTGGGGTTGGGGGGGACACCCCTTATCAACAAGGGTGCCTGAATGATGCATATTTGTATACCTAACCCTTAACTGTACGCCACAATTTTAAAATAAAAAATGTTTTAAAAAAGAAAGAAAAGCAAGAAAATAATCAAAAGAAAAAGGATAAAATTAAACATATTTCAAAGCATCATGTTATAGATGATGAATACACACAACTGTTATTCGAATATAATCATGTATGTTTTAAATACATAAAATTAGTATTGGTCAATTATACCTCAAAGCTGGAAGAAAAGAAGTTAAGAAAATTAATCAAGGGGCTTCAAGATGGCTAGCTAAAGACATTTGGCACTCATCCCCTCCACAAAGAAGAACCAATATAGCAAGTAGATAATCACATTTTGAATAGGTCACAAAGAAGTGAGAGAAAACACTTAAAGCAATGAAATATCCCAGTTTTCAGTGTAACAGAAGGTTAAGAGAAAATGAAAAGAATAGGAAACTTATTTAATGAATACAGTAAGTCCCCCACATAAGCACCTTCAAGTTGTAAACTTTCAAATATGTGAATGTGTGTTCACATGTCCAATCATATCAGCTAGTTCACATATCTGGGTACTTTGCCATGTGCATGCATTCTCTACAGGTGGTTGTGCTTTTGTGTACTTTACTGTACAGTTCTGTAAAGAGTGCAGTAGTATAGTATTTTTATTTCAAGCTTAGAATTTCTGGAAGCAAGGATAAAAGCAGTGGTGATGTACCTAGTACTGCTAAGAAGAATCAAGCAATAATGATGGAAATAAAATTGAAAATAATTGAAAATGGAACTAGGTGAAAAGAAGGTAGACGTTGCCCATTGTTACAACATGAATCATTCGACCATTGACATGATTCTAAAGAACAAGGACAAGACCATGGAACATGTGAAGTCTGCTGTGAAATGTGGAAAAGTGATGGAGAAGATGGAGAAACTTCTCAGTGTGTGGTTGCAGAATCAGCATCAGTGCTATGTTCCACTCAGCTGAATGCTGATTCAAGAGAAAGCTAAAAGCCTTTATGAAGATTTGAAGAAGAAACATGGCAAAAAATCAAATGGCATATCTTTTAATGCCAGTCATGGCTGGTTTAATCAATTCAAGGCTAGAGTCAACCTTCACAATGTAAAAGTGGCAAGCCAGCAAGTACAGATACAGTAGCTGCCTGAGAATTTCCTGAAATGCTTTGAGAGATTATTGATGAAGGCACATATTTTCCCAAGCAAGTTTTTAATGTTATGTGGAAGAGTAACTCCAAAACCTGGCTTATACAGGCCATTTTACAGGACTGTTTTTTCCACCACTTTATCGCACAGGTAGAGAAATATTGCTTAAAGAAGGATGCCACATTCAACATTCTTTTGCTGCTCAACAATGCTCCCCCCTTTATGGATGACTTCCATCCCAACATCAACGTAGTGCATCTACCACTCAATATCACATTGTTCAACCAACCTATGGACCAGGGAGTTATAGCAACTTTCAAGAAATATTATTTATGTCACAATTTTTGTCAAGCAGCATAGGTAAGTGATGAATCAGCCTTTGTGACCGTTTTGGAAGGACTATAACATCTACAAGACCATAAAAAGCATTGACGTTGCTTGGCGTGAGGTTACAGTTGTCACCATGAATGGGGTTTGGAAGAACCTTTGCCTGCAGTTTGTTCATGATTTTCATGGATTTGAGAAGGTGGATGAGGAATCCAAAGAGGTCTTCAGCAACTTAGGGACACTCAGCGAGAAGCTGTACCTAGATCTGCAAGAGGATGACTGCATTGATCTCCTTGCTGTGCAACACAAGGAGTTTACTAATAAAGACCTGATGAAATTAGAGGCCCAGAGAAAGGATGAAGAGAGACTAGAGGAAGAAGTAGCTGAAGAACTGAAGAGATTCATGGTGCAGGAAATGACAAGGAGATTTTCCTTATTTGAGGAGGCACTGTTAGTTTTTGAGGCAAAGGACTTGAACGTAGAATGTTACAGGAAGGTCGCAGCAGCTTTTCAGAAAGCAATTCAGTACTACTGTGCCATCTACAATGAGAAAAAAAGAGCTACTACTCAAACATCAATGAATCATTTTTTCAAGAGAGTACATAGTTGAATCCAGCAAGGAACCAGCATCTGTTCCATCAATGTCAGGCATGAGTGAAATTGCAGCTTTCCCTCTGTCTCCTATTGTTGATGATCCTTCAGCTCTACTATCTCTCACTTCCCCTTCCTCCTCCAGTCAGTAACTCTTCTTGCCTGTTCACTTGATGCCAGCTCCTGTATGTCAGCTGTTGTACTGTACTACTATATTTTTCAAGGTACTGTACTTTATTAAAAATGTTTTCTTCATTTTTGTGTTTTTTAATATATTATTTGTGTGAAAAGTTGTATATACCTATTACAGTATATTATAGCTGATTGTGTTAGTTGGGTAACTAGGCTAACTTGGTCAGACTTATGAACAAATTGGGCTTACAAATTCACTCTTGGAATGGAACTCATTCATATGTAGGGGCCTTATAGTAATAGATAAGACTTTCCCAACTCTAGTAAGAGACAGACATTCAGACACAGGAAACTCACATACAAATTCCTAAATAGATACAACTCACAAAATTATTCTCCACAGCACATTATAGTCAAACTGTCAAAGACAAGGAAGAAATTCTAAAAACAAACAAGAGAATTGCATCCAGTCACTTAAAATGCAACCTTCATCAGACTAACAGTAACTTTCCTAGCAGAAAATTTATTTTTTTATTTTAAAGATGTGGGGTACAACTCGGGGTTAGGTATACAAATGTTCATTATGCAGGTACCCTTGCTGAGTAGGTGTTCCCCTCCCTCCCCTGGAGCAGAAATCTTAATAGTCCAGGAGATAATGAAATAGTATCATCAAAGTGTTATACTACTTTGGTAGGTAGTGGCCTATCACCCAAGGAAACTATACCCAACAAGGTTATCCTTCATAAATGAAGAAGAATAAAGTCTTCCTTAGACAAGAAAAAGTTGAGGAAATATATCACCATAAGGCTGGCCCTACAAGAATTACTTAAGGAAATTCTACACCTGGAAGTGAAAGGATTATATATACCGTCATGCAAACACATGAAAGTATAAAACCCATTGGTAGAGCAAACACATAAATGAGAAAGAGAAAAATCTCAAATGTTACCACTATAGAAAACTACCAAAAAAGAATGATAAAAAATAAGAGAGAAGAAAGAGATAAACTATATACAAAATAGCTATAAATAAATTAATAAAATAACAAACTTTTACATATCAGTAATAACCTTGAATGTACACGAATTAAACTTTTGACTTAAAAAATATATGCTGGCTGAATGGGCCAGGAAACATGACCCAACAATATGATTCCTACGTGAAACTCCTCTCACTTGTAAAGACACATATACGCTGAAATTATGGGGATGAAAGAAAATATTCTATGAAGATGAAAAGCAAAAACAAGCAGTAGTAGTTATAGTTAGAGCACATAAAATAGATTTTAAGTAAAAAAATAAAGCAGTAAAAGGAGAAAAAGAAGGTTGCTATATAATGATAAAGGGATCAATTCACCAAGAAGGCATAACAATTCTAAACATATATGAACCCAACATTGGAGAAACCAGATACATAAAGCAAATAATACTAGATCAAAAGAGAGACATAGACTCCAATATAATAATAGTTGGGGATTCAACACTCTACCCTCAGCATTAGAATGAACATCTGTACAAAATATTAACAATGAAACACTGAATTTAAACTGAACTTTCAATCTGATGAACCTAAAAGGCATTTACAGTACATTTAATCCAATAGCTACAGAATACACTTTCTTATCAGCATATGAAATGTTCTCCAGTATAGAAAATGTGTTAGGACACAAAACACATTGCAATTTAAAAAAATCAAAATCATATCAAGTATCTTCTCAGACAACAATGAACTAAAACCAGAAATCAATAACAAGAGTAACTTTGGAAACTGTACACATATATAGAAATTAGCAATATGCTCTAAATGATCATTGTATAAAGAAGAAATTAAGAAGAAATAAAATATTGAAATAAATAAAAATCAAAACATAATATAACAAAATCTATGAAATTCAGCAAATGAATTGCTAAAAGAAAAGTTTATAGCAATAAATGCCTGCATTAGAAATCAGAAAGATTGCAAATAAATAATCTAATGATGCATCTCAAGGAGTTAGAAAAATAAGAGCAACTCAAACCTCAAATTAGTAGAAGACAAAAAGAATGAAGTTCAGAATAAATCTAAACTAAATGGAGACTAAAAAGTCAGTGCAAAGGATCAACAAAGTGAAAATCTTCTTTTTTTAAAAAAAGATAAATGGAATTGATAAAATCATTGGCTAGACTAAAGAAGACAAAGGAGAGATTACTCAAATTAATAAAATCAAAAACAAACAAAAAAACACATTACAACAGATGGCACAGAAGTACAAAAGATCATCAGAGACTATTATGAACAAACTGAAAAACCTAGGAGAATTGGGTAAATACCTGAAGACACACAACCTACAAAGATTGAATCAGGAAGGAACAGAAAACTTGAACAGATCAATAACAAGTAATGAGATTGAATCATAAAGAAAAGCCTCCCAAGAGAAAAGTACAGGACAGGATGCATTCATTGCCATATTTTGCCTTCATAGAACAAACTGCAATTCTTAAAGTATTCTGTAGTATTATAGAGGAGAAAATTCTCTCTAATTTATTCTATGACATCAGTATTACCTTCATACCAAAAACAGAGAAGAACACAACAAAAAAGAAAAGTAAAGGCCAATATCCCTGGTAAACATAGATGCAAAAATCCTTAACAAAATACTAGCAAATTGAATCCAGTATCACATAAAAAAGATGACACATCATGATCAAGTGGGATTTACACCAGAGATGCAAGGATGGTTCAACACATACAAATCAATAAGCATGATACATCATATCAACAGATTAAAGAACAAAAAACATATGATAATCTTAATAGATGTAGAAAAAGCATTTGATAAAATTCAACATCTTTCATGATAAAAAGTCTCAACAAACTAGGCATAAAAGGAATATGCATCAACAACATAAAGGTCACATATGACAATCCCAGAGTTAATGTCACATCATACTGAATGGGGAAAAACCAAAAAGCTTCTCCTCTAAGCATTTGAACAAGACAAGAATACCCACGATCACCACTCTTGTGATATAGTACTGGAAATCCTAGCCAGAGAAATCAGGCAAAAGAAAGGAATAAAAGGCATCCAAATTGGAAAAGAGAAAGTACAACTGTTTCTATTTGCAGATGACCTAATTTTATATCAAGAAAAAATTAGAGACTCCTCCAAAACTCTTACAACTTGTAAATAAATTCAGTATGAATGCATGGTACAAAATCAACATACAAAAATAAGTAGCATTTGTATACACCAGTAATAAACTAGCTGAGAAAAAAAATTAATAAGGCAATCCCATTCACAATAGCTAAAAAGAAAATAACTAGGAATTATTTTTTAATTTATTTATTATAGAGTTGTGAGGGTACAAGTGAGGATTTACTATGTAAGTAGATTGCATGCAGGTGAAGTTTGAGCTTCTAGATGGCCCTCATACCCTCTGGTAATAGACCAGGTGCCCTTTGTGTTGTCATGTGCTCCCACCCTCCTCTCTCCCTGCTTCCCCTAGCAGTGTCCAGCGACTCCTGATCCTACTCTTGTGCTAATGTAACTAGTGATCAGAGCTCACTTGTGAGTGAGAACATGCGGTATTTGGTTCTTTGTTTCTGTGATAGTTCACTTAGTATGATAGTCTACTACTGCATCCAAGTTGCTGCAAAGGCCATGACTTTATTCTTCTTTATGGTGGTATAGTACTACATTATGTATATGTACCATATTTTCTTTATCCAGTCCACTTTTGATGGGCAGCAGTGTTGGTTCCATATTTTTTCTATTGTGAATAGTACAGTAGGAGGTGAAAGACTTCTACAGGGAAAGCTATAAAATGCTGATGAAAGAAGTTGCAGATGACACACACAAATGGAACAGCATCCCATGCTCATGAATCAGAAAAATTAACAACATTAAAATGACCACACTACCCATAGCAATCTACAGATTCAATGAAATCCTTATTAAAATATATCAATGTCATTTTTCCACAGAAATATAAGAAAACTATCTTAAAATTTGTATGAAACAAAAAATGAATCTGAATAGCTAAAGCAACATGAACCAAAAGACTGTCACACTAACTGACTCCAAAATATTTTACAAGGTTATAGTAACCAAAAAATATGCTATGGGTATAAAAATAGCTAAATAAATCAATGGAACAGAGTAGAGAACCCAGAAATAAATTCACATATTACAGTCGCTGATTTTTTTGGGGGGGGGGTTTGTGAGAAAGCAGGATTTATTAAGAGGACAGAAAAGCTCCCACAGTGGGAGGAAACCTGAGGGAGTTGCCCTGATTTTTGACAAAGGCACCAAAGACTTATATGGGGGAAAGTATAACTTCTAAAGATATATGGTGCTGAGAAAATTGGATATTCATATGAAGAAGAATTAAACTGGATCCATATCTCTCCCCATATGTATATATATGCATATATATACAAACTATATTGTGTATATATATATATGTGTGTGTGTGTATACACATATATACATATACAATAAAGATTAATTAACAGCTTAAATTTAAGTCCTGAAACTACAAAAATACCAGAAGAAAACAAGGGAAACATTCAAGACATTGGTTTAGGCAGATAATTTTTTGTGTAAAACCTCAAAATCACAGGCAGCCAAAACAAAAATAAATAAATGGTATTTCATCAAGCTGAAAACATTCTACACAGTGCAAGAAACAATATACAGAATGAAGGGACAACTTGTTGGGTGGGAGAAACTATTTGCAAGCTATTAATATGAGAAGGGACTAGTATCCAGAATATAAAAGGAACTCAAACAGCTCAACAGTACAAAGCAAATCAAATAATTCCGTATAAAAATGGTCAATAACATGAATAGACATTTCTCAATGGAAAACTTACTAATGGCCCATAGATATACAAAAAATTCTGAACAATATTAGTCATCAGAGAAAAGCAAATCAAAATCACAATGAGCTATCATTTTAGCCCAGTTAGAATGGTTATTATTTAAAAGACAAAAACAAAACAAAAAACAGATGGTAGCAAGAATCAGGAGAAAGAAGAATCTTTATACACTAATGTTGGGAACATAAATTAGTACAGTCACTATGGAAAAACATATGGAGATTTCTCAAAAAAACTGAAGATAGAATTATTATATAATACAGGATTCACACTACTGAGTATTAATCCAAAGGACAAGAAATCATTATATCAAGGGAATATTTGCACTTGCATGTTTATTGCAGCATTATTCACAATAGCAAAGCTATGTTATCAACCTAAGTATCCATCAATGGATGAAGGAATAAAAAATGTAGTATATATACACAATGGAATATTATTCAGTCATAAAAGAGGAATGAAATCATGTCACTTGCAGCAACATGGATGAAACTGGAGGTCATTGTGTTAACTTAAAGTAGGCACAGAAAGGCAAATATTACATGTTTCATTCATACATGAGAGTTAATACACTTTAAATCATGGAGGTAGTGAGTAGAATGATATATCACCGGACGCTGGAAATGGTGTGTATTGTGTGGGGGGGGAGTAGGTGAAGAGAAGTTGGTCAAGGGGTACAGATGTATAGTTTAATAAAATCTATAAGTTCTGATGTTAGACAGCAAAATAAGTTTACTACAGTTAACAGCATTGTATTAAATATTTTAAAACAGCTATAAAAGGAGGACTTGAAATGTTCCCAATATATAGAATTGATAAATACACTATGTAATGAATACTGTAAATACCCTGACTGGATCATTACACCTTCAACGCATGCAACAAAAATCACATGGATTCTATATATGTTCAAGATTTTGTATCAATAAAAAAGAGATAAATTTCTATGTGGGAGTTGTTTATGACAAGCACATGATTAATATCAACTTCAAGAAATTTGATGGATTTTGAAGACTTGTGTTAAAGGAGACTCAATGTCTAAACTCAAAATCTTCAAGAGGAGAAATTGAATCTCTCTGTCTTTTAGTGTTAAGGAGAGAGACACTTGCCAGGTTTTTTTTAATTTCATGTAGAAATTTTATTAAAATTTTAATTCAATGTATAAGTGCATGAGTTATGCTTTTATTCTGTTTCTAATATTTAAATATTTACTCATTATGTAATCCAGAGCCATAGAACCTTAAAAAGGGATTTATAATTGTGTATATGGATGCCAGAAGTTTATTTTTCAGAATAATGCCACATACAATAAATTCTAAGACGTTCAATAATCAAAAGGTCAGAAGGGGAATTCTTAATGAACGGGCATGAACTAGAGACATACTGAATCTTACTAAAAGTATAACACAGTCACAACTCATATTAATCTCTTACTGTATCTGCCAAGGAAACAGAGAATAGTCTCTGATGGAAGAAACAATCTGATCATCTATAGTTATTTTATACATAATGTCTGATATATGACAAAACATCACTAGACACCTAAATGGGTCAAGAATAGTTGACATATAATCATGAGAAAAATAAATAATAGAAGCATAACCACAAACTGTCCACATATTAGTGTTAGCATAAAGGAATGCAAAATAATTATAATTAATAGATTAAAGAAAATAGATAAAAGGATAAACAAAATGAACAAAAAGACAGGAAAAGTCAACAGAGAATCATAATCTATTAACAAATCAACATGACTTTCTGGAATTGAAAACCACAATACCTGAAATTAATAGTTCACTGGAAATATTAACATCAAGCAGAGCAGAACAGAAAATATAATTAGTAGACATAATATGTAGTCTAATAAAAATATCCAAAATGAAATATGAAGAAAAAGTAGAAAGAAAAGAGCAGAGTGAAATACAAATGTGAAACACACAATTTCTTTCTTTTTTTATTATAAAGATGTGGGGTACAATTCAGGGTTAGGTATACAAACGTTGATTATGCAGGTACCCTTGTTGATGATGTATGCCCCTCCCTCCCCTAACAGCTTTTTTCAAATTCCAATCCCACTCCCCCTCCCCTGACAGTTTCACACTACTACCAATCTCTTTTTTATTCTTTTTGTTTTTGTTTTTTAAATTGTGGGGTAAAATTCAGGGTTAGGTATACAAATACTCATTGTTCTGGTACCCTTGTTGATGAGGTGTCCCCCTTTCCCAGGCAGATACACCGAATATTGTTAATTCCATACCCCTGCCCCCCCCCCACAGTTTTCTGCTACTGTCAATCCTTTTCTTATAGTATTACAGTAGTTGTTCAAGGCCCACTTATGAGTGAGAACATGTGATACTCAGATATTTGTTTCTGTGAGATCACTCAGTATTATAAACTCTTATTCCATCCAGGTTGCTGCGAAAAACATGATTTTGTTCTTCTTTATGGCTGTGCAATATTCCATTGTGTATTCATACCACATTTTTTTAATCCAGTCCTCTTTTCATGGGCGCATGTTTGGTTCCATGTTCTTGCTATTGGGAAAAATGCTGTGATAAACATAGGTGTGCAGGGATCATTTTTATAGAGTGATTTGAGTTCTTCTGGGTATATTCATAGTAGGGGAATTGCGGGGTCATATGGAAGGTCGATTTTTAGAACTTTTAGGAATCACCACACTGATTTCCACAGAGGCTATACTAGTTTACACTCCTACAAACAGTGTAGAAGTGTTCCCTTTTCACCACATCCACCCCAGCATCTATTATTTTTTGAGATATTGATGATGGCCATTCTGACTGGAGTTAGATGGTATCTCAGTGTAGTTTTAATTTTCATCACCTTGATGACTAGTGAGGCTGAACATTTTTTCATGTATCTGTTGGCTGCTCATATGTCTTCTTTTGAGAAGTGTCTGTTCATATCTTTTGCCCACTTTGTAATGGGGCTTTTTTTTTCTTTTCAGCACATTTGAGTTCTTGTAGATCCTAGATGTTAGGCCTTTGTCAGACATGGAGGTGGTAAATATTTTTTCCTAGTCTGTGGGCTGTCTCTCTGCTCTCTTGTTGGTTTCTTTGACTTTGCAGAAGCTTGTCAGTTTAATGAGGTCCCACTTGACTATCTTATCTCTTATGGTATGGGTACTTTGGGTTTTGATCAGGAATAGGTTCCCAGTTCCAACTTCCATAAGAGTGCATCCTGCATTTTCTAAGTTTCTTATAGTTTGAGGTTTTACATTTAGGTCTCTGATCCATTTAGAGTCAATTTTTGTGTATGGGGATAGGCAGGGATCCTGTTTCAATCTTCTGCATGTGATCAGCCAGTTTTCCCAGCACCATTTCCTGAATAGATTCTCCATTCCCCAGGGGTTGGTGGTGGAGGCTTTGTCAAAGATGAGTTGGTTGAAAATTTGAGGCTTTGCTTCCGGAATCTGTATCCTGTTCCATTGGTCTATATGCCTGTTCTTGTACCAAATTCAGTCTGTTTTGATTACTGTAGCCTTATAGTAAAGTTTAAAGTCTGGAAGTCCCACTTTGTTTCTTTTGCTTAGAGTTGTTTGGGTTATTCATGGTTGTTTATGTTTCCATATGAATTTCTGTATTTTCATTTCCAGGTCAGAGAAGAATATTGTTAGTAACTTAATGGCTATTGTATTGAATCTGCAGATTGCCTTTAGTAGGATGGACATTTTAACAATGCTGATTCTTCCTATTCATGAGCATGGAATATTTTTCCATTTGCTTGTATCTTCTTGGATTTCTTTGAGCAGTTTTTGTAGTTCTCAGTGTAAAGGTCTTTCACTTCTCTGGTAAAGAAGAAGCAGACGTATTTCAATTATTTTGTGTCTATTGTGAATGGGACTGTGCTTTTAATTTGGATCTCTGCCTGCTTGGAGTTGGTATACAGGAATGCACCTCTCTTTTGCTCATTTATTTTATACCCTTAGACTTTGCCAAAGTCCTTTATCAGTGCAAGCAGGTTTGTGACAGATTCTCTTAGATTTTCAGGGTATAGGATCATATCATCAGCAAAGAGGGATAACTTGGTTTCCCCTTTTGCTATCTGGATACACCTGATTTCCTTCTCTTCTCTAATTGCTCTAGCCAGGAATTCCAACACAATGTTGAACAAGAGAGGCGAGAGTGAGCAACCTTGTCATGTTCCAGTTGCCAAGGTAAAAGTTTCCAGTTTCTATCCATTTAGCAATATGTTAGTTATGGGTTTATCATAAATGGTACATACTATTTTGAGGCATGCTCTTTCTATACCAAGGTGTTTGAGGGTTTTTTTTTTTATCAAGAAGGGATGCTGAATTTTATCAAAAGCTTTTTCTGCATCTAATGAGATAATCATGTGGTTCTTGTTTTTACATCTGTTGGTGTATTTAATTACATTTATGGTCTTGCAAATGTTGAACCAGCCCTGAATCCTGGGGATGAAGCCTACTTGGTTATGGTGGATGATTTTTGAGATGTATTTTTGTATCCGATTTGCTAGCATCTTGTTAAGGATTTTTGCATCTATGTTCATAAGGGACATTGGCCTGTGGTTCTCTTTTTTTGCTGGCTCTTTATCCGGTTTGGGTATCAGTGTGATTTTAGCTTTGTAAAATGATTTGGGGAGAATTTCATCTTTCTCAGTTGCCTGGAATACTTTCAATAGGAGTGGTAGCAACTCCTTCCTGTACATTTTGTAGACTTTTGCTGGAAAGCCATCTTGACCAGGGTTTTTTTTTTTTTTTTTTTGTAGGTAGTTTTCCTATGACACAGTCAATTTTCTGGGTTGTTATTGGTCTATTTAGTGTCTCAGTGTCTTCTTGTTTCAACTTGGGGAGGTTGTATGATGTCAGAAAGTCCAGGTCAGTTGTGATTTGATCTTTTGTATTTCTGATTGTGTTTATTTGGGCTTTTTCTTGGTCATTCTGCCTAAGGGGATAAATCTTGTTTATTCTTTCAAGGAATGAGCTTTTTGTTTTGTTGATGTTTTCTATGATATTTTTGTCTTCTATGTCCTATTTGGGCACTTATTTTGGTGATTTGGATTTTTCTACTAAAATTGGGGTTTTGGTGGTCTTCTCTTTCCAGCTTCCATAGGTGATTTGTTAAACTCTCCACTTGTGATCTCTCCATTTCCTTGATGTGTGCTTGTAGAGATATAAATTCCCTTCTCTAAACAGTTTTCATGGCATCCCAGAGGTTTTGGTAAGATGTTTCTTCATTTTCATTTGTTTCCTGGGGTCTTTTAATTTTTGCTTTGATTTCAATGTTGCTCCAATAGTTGTTGGGCATCATGCTGTTTTTTGTCCTTGTCTTTATGGGATTTGGGAAAATTTTGTTGGTGTTGATATTTATTTTTATTCCATTGTGGTCTGAGAATGTGCATCACAAAATTTCAATCTCAAGGAATTTCATTATGCTTGATTTATAACCAAGGATGTGACCGATCTTGGAGTACATTCCATGTCCTGATGAGTAGAATGTATATTCGGTGGTTGTAATAATCTGTTGGTATCTATTAAGTCCATTTGGTTGAGTGTCAAGTTTAGATTCTGGATCTCCCTATTGATTTTTGGCCTCAATGATCTATCTAGGACTATTAGTGGGATATTCAATTCCCCTGCTATAATAGTGTTAGAATCAATATCTTTTTTTAGTTTACTTAGTAGTTGCTTTATAAACACTGATGCTCCTGTGTTGGGTGCATATATGTTTAGGATGGATATTTCTTGTTTTTTTTTATCATTATAGATTGTCCTTTTGCATCTTTTTAAATTTTTGATAGCTTAAATGTTGCTTTGTCTGAAATTAATATCACAACTCCTGCCGTCTTTTGTGATTCATTTGCTTGGAAACTCATTTTCCATCCTTTAACTTTGACTCTGTGTGTGTTCCTTGTAGTGAGATGAGTCTCCTGGATGCAGCAAATAATTGGGTCATGGTTTCTTATCCAGTTTGCCATTCTGTGTCTTTTCAGTGGTGCATTTAGTTCATTTGCATTCACGTTGATTACTGATATGTGATTGTTTATCCTTGTCATGAGGTTCTTAAAAAGTTTTTGTTTGTTTGTTTTCTTTTGGCTTTGTGGTTGATGTATTTGTGTGTTTTCAAGTGTGTTGTTGCACTGTATTCTCTGTTGATTTTGTGCTCTGTTGTTCTGGGAAGTGTGTGTTCTTTTTTTTCTTCTTCTGTGCTTCATACCTTTTTAAGTGTATCCTGTAGCTCTTGCTTAGAACCTGTATAATCTCTTAGGGATTGGAGATCTGGGAAGGATTTAATTCTTCATCACTGATGAAGCTGAGTTTGACTGGATAGGAAATTCTTGGTTTAAATTGTTTATCTTTGAGGACTTTGAATATAGGGCTCCAATCCCTTCTTGTCTGTAGTGTTTCTGCCAATAGGTTTGCTGCTATTCTGATTGGGTTTCCCAGTAGGTAGTCTGACATTTCTATCTTGCTGCCTTTAGGATTTTTTCTTTTGTGCCTACTTGTATAGGCAAATTACTAAGTGTCTATGTGTTGGTCTTCTCATTTGATGTCTTGTGGGGCTTCTCTGTGTCTCTTGTGCTTGGCTGGTCACATCTCTGGAGAGTTGGGTAAAGTCTTCTTGTATTGCCTTATGGAATACTTGCTCCAAGTTGTTCTCCATTTCCATTTCTTCTTCTGGGATAACAATCAGGCATGGGTTCAGACTCTTGATATAATCACACATCTGTTGTAGGCTTTTTTTCTTTCTTTCTGAGCCTTCTTTCTATGTTTTTTACAGATCGAGGTAATTCCCTGTTGTGGTCTTCAAATTCTGAGATTCCTTCTTCAGCTAGGTTAATTCTGCTTTTCAAGTTTGTCATCTTGTTATTTATTTCCTGGATGAAAATTTTTATTGCCAAATTCTCTGTTACAAGTTCTTTCAGTGTTGCATCTTGTCTTTCTTGAGTTTTGTTCACCCTTTCCATCTACTCCCTAATCCCTGTCATATTCTGGGACCAGTGGTTGGTGACTTCCATTGTTTGGGCACCAAGGTCTGATTTTTCAGGAATTTTGTCTTTGACATACTTGAAATTTCCTGTAGTCTTCCTTTGGTTTTTCTTCATTTGTGACAGATTTCTTGTTTTTCTCTTTAGTTCTGTTATTCAGTGTCAGTGGGAGAGGCGTTCCCTTGTGAAGTTTGCTCAGTCTTCTATTCTTCCATGATCCAGTCTCTGGATTTGTTCTATTTTGAAATAGGATAGTGGATGTGTAGTTTTGCTGTGTCTTGTAGTTTTTGAAATTCGAATAAAGTAGTGAATGGGGTGCTAGAATTCAGAAACTACTTGTAAATTGCAATGTTCACTTATTGTGGTATGTGTTCTCTGAGACCCACTCCCCATCACCACTCTATATGATGATACAAAGCAGAAACCAATGCAAAAAACAATTTAAAACATACACACACAGACATACACACACATCCCGAATAAAACTGGAATAACAACAAAGTGAAACAAAACAAACAACAAGAACAAAAAAACAAGAAAAGTAAACACACACATGCATGCCTAGCACAAAGTGAATAGAGAAGTAAAGCAGAAAGACTGGGGGAAAAAAGAAATTCAAATCTAACCCTCACACATATGTTGACACACACCTTAAACTATAAGAAATGAAAATTTTAAAAACTCAGAGGAACAAAAGAGCAAAAGCAAACCAACAACAACAAAATTAAAAGATGAACACTCAATTAGTCAATTAGTCACATACACACATAAACAGAAAACAACAAATAAAAGAAGGAAGAAACAGAAGAAGAAAAAAAATTTAGGGAGATGCAGATCAAACCCTCACGTACACATTCATACACAAAGCAAAAATATTTAAATACAGATAAACTAACAGATAAATAGTCAAAAAAATTTTTAAAATAAAATCAAAATTTAAAAAATAAATAAAAACCTACTCTACTCAGGTCTCTGCTCCAGAGCCACCTCTTTCACTTTCTCCTTAGTGTCTGCAGAAAGGATGGAGGAGGGGTAGTTGAGGTGGGTGGGGCCTCGGTCCTCCCCCACCCACTCTGGCATGGGCAGGGAAATCTTCTCCAGTGGGGAGGTGCAGGATTATCTCCTCCCCTGTTATGTACTCACAGGGGTATGCCCTGGCCAGGCCTGTCCTGGAATGGAGTTCTCCTATTGCAACTGATGTCCAGTCTCCACCCAGGTTTTGTGCCTCTCAGTGGGCCAGCTGCGACCCAGCTATGTGGGTCTGACATTCGGAGGATTGCTGAGGAGCAGGGGGTTTGGGTCAGCCTTGGACTCACCACTGATCTCTTTGAAGTCCTTCCTCATCATTTTATGGTCACACCCTTTTTCCCCCGTGGCTGGATCAGGGAAGGGTGGGGCACCTGGAGCTCAGCACTTATCAGGTCCCTCTGAAGTTTGTGCTTTCAGGATATTCCCTCTGGGTCATGATCAATCCCTGAGTAGCTGATCTGCTAGTCACAGAGATCGGGTCTGTTGCTCCTTAGTGAGCAAGTTGGATCACTTTCCTACCTGCCTTCAAGATGGAAGCACACAATTTCTAATATGCATGTAGAAAAGAGTGAGAGCGAGAGAGAGAGAGAGAGAATGTATTAGATGCAATATTTTTAAAAAATTATGGCTAAGAATTTTCTAAACTGAAGAAAGACATCATCTAATAGTTTCTGGAAGCTCGGAAAACTCCAGAGGAAAACCATACTGAATCACAAAATAGTCATACTGTCATAAAATGGTAATAATAATAAATGATTTAAACGAGAAGCAACCAAAGGAAATGAGACATATTCCCTTAAAAGAAAAAAGCAATAAAACAAATATTTGCTATGTTATGAAACTATAGTATTCAAAACAGCACGGTTGTGTCATAAAAAGAGGCACATAGACCAATGGAACAGAATAGAGAGCTCAGAAATAAATCTACACACTTACCATCAATTGTTTTTTGACAAAGGTGCTAAGAACGTATAATGTGGAAAGTACCATCTGTTCAATACATGATGGTGGAATAACTGGCTTATTCACAAAACTTTGATCTTTGACTCAAATCATATACAAAAAATAAACTCAAATGTATTATAAACTTAAATGTAAGAGCCAAACTGCAAAACCACTAGAAGAAAACTGAAAACAACTTCATGACATAGGTCTGGCAATGATTGTTTTCAAATCTGAACCTAAAAAAATAGACAAATGCAATTACATCAAGTTAGAGTGCTTCTGCATAGCCAAGGAAACAATCAACTGAGTAAAGAAATGACCAAATCTACAAAATGGGAGAAATATTTGCAAATTATACCTCTAAAGAGGAATTAATATCTAAAATATGTGATGAACTCAAACAACCCAATAGTAAGAAAACATATATCCTAATTAAAAGGTGGACAAAGGATCTGAATAGACATTTTTCAAAAGGAAACATATAAATGGCCAATGGGTATATAAAAAATGTTCAACATCAGAGAAATACAAATTAAGATGCTTAGAAATAAAAAATTGCATTTCACGATTAAACGCTAATTCCAACCGGCAGAACAATAATTCTAAATTCGTGTGCACTTCTTCAAAATATATAAACCAAAAATTAACATAACAAGGAGACATGGGCAAGTCCCAAGTCATTTTTGAAAATGGTAACACATATCCCTCAGCAACTGATATAAAAATTAGACAAAAAAGAAAAGTAAAGATACAGAAGATCCAAACAACACAACTATCAAAATTCATCTAATAAACATATATAGAACACTACACAAAACAGCTGCAGAATATATATATTTAAGTGTTTATTAAATATTTACCCAAACTAATCATATACTAGGACATAAAGGAAGACAATACATTCATCAATCATATATTGTTGTTAGGAGTGTAACTTCATATTATCACTTTGGGAAACTGGGTGTATGTATTAAAGATGACCACATACATACCACATGACACAGATTTCACATATAATTATATACCCAAGAGAAATTAGTTCATATGTCTAGTACCAATTTGTACAATAATGTTATAGCAAGTTTATTAATGATAGTCCCAAATTAGAAAATACAAAAGTCTAGCAACAGTAGACTACTGTTGAATACATGACACAATGAATACATTGTGATATATACATACAATGCAATAATATATAACAATAGCAATAAAAGAATGGACTATTGCTAAACATAGTAACATTTATAATTTTCTGACATAATGTGTCAGAGAAGACAGGCACAAAATAATGCATACATTTCATTTATATGAAATTAAAGAATAAGTAAAAAAAGTAGACAATAGAAATGAGAAAACTCATTGCCAGTGAGTGGATATGTTGACTAGGAAATGCATGAAGTATTTTGTGATACTAGAAATCCTTGATAGATTGTTTGAGATGGTAGCTATATGAGTGTGTGCATAGGTATAAGTTCATCCAGTTGTACCTTAACATTTGTGCTCTTTACTATATAAAGTCAAACCACCTAATTTAGAAAATGGGCAAAAGACTTGAACAGACACTTCTCAAAAGATGACATACAAGCAGCCAAAGACACATAAAAAATGCTCCACCTCACTAATCATCAGAGAAATGCAAATCAAAACTATAATGAGATACCACCTAACTCCGATGAGGAAGGCTATCATTAATAAGTCAAAAAACAACAGATGCTGGCACAGCTGCAGCAAAAAGGGAACACGTCTACACTTTCAGTGGAAATGTAAGCAAGTTCAACCTCTATGGAAAGCAGCATGTCAATTTCTAAAAGAACTGAAAATTGAGCTTCCATATGATACAGAAATCCCTCTCCTGGGAATATACCTGGAGGAACATAAATTGCTCTACCAAAAAGACACCTGAACATATATGTTTATTGCTGAACTATTCACAACAGAAAAACATGGACCCAGCACTGCTATCTATCAAACATGATTGGATAAATAAAATGTGGTACATATATATGATGGGGTACATGCAGCCATAAAGAAGGAACAAAATTATGGCCTTCATAGCCACTTGGATGCAGTTGGAGCCCATCATACTAAGCACACGCACAGAAACAAAGAACTGAATATCACATATTCTCTCACTCATAAATGGGCTCTGAACACTAGTCACATTAAAACAAGGGTGGGATCTGGCAGTTGCTGGGCACCGATAGGAAAGGGAGGGAGTCAGGAGGGAGGGAGGCATGTGATAACACTAATGGTACTTGTTCCACTACCAAAGGGAGTAAGGGTCACCTAGAAGGCCAAACTTCACCTGCATGCAGCCTACGTATATAGTAAATCCTCGCTTGTACCCCACAACTCTTAAATAAATAAATTAATTAAAAATAAAATGTATTTGGATAAAATTTTTTAAAAACTTGATTATATATGAGCAAAAGATCTGAACAGACATTGTTCCAAAGCAAACATACGAATAGCCAACAGGTATACAAAACAATGTTTCAATATCACAATTCTCAGGAAATTCAAATAAAAACCAAGAGATACCTCCTCACACTTGTAAGAATGATTATTATCACATAAGATAACAAGTGTTGCTGTGGATGTAGAGAAAAAGGAATCCTTACACATTGTTGATGAGAATGCAAATAAGTATAGCCATTATGGAAAACTGTATAGAGGTTCCTCAAAAAACTAAAAATAGAACTACCATATGATCCAGTAATCTTATTTTTGGGTATATATTGAAAGGAAATAAAATCACTATCTCAAGGAGATACCTACTCTCCTATGTTCATTGCAGCATTATTTATAATAGCCAAGATATAGAAGCAACCTAAGTGCCTGTCAACAAATGAAAAAATAGAGAAGTTGTGGTATTATATATACAGTGAAATATTGTTCAGCCTTCAAAAAGGAAAATCTGCCATTTGGAAAATCATATATGAACCTGGAGGGCATTATGCTAAGTGAAATAAGCCAGACACAGAAAGACAAATATGCATGTTTTGATTTATATTTAGAATCTAACAACTTCAAAGTAACAGAAAGGGAGAGTAGAAGGATGATTACCAGAGATTGTGGAGTGGAGGACATGAGGAGGTATTGGTCATCAGGGAACCAGGGAAAAATCTCTTAGTTATAAGTAAGTCTGGAGACTTAATGAAGAGCACAGTGACTACAATTAATAATACTGTACTGTATACTTGAAATTTGCTAAGAGAATAGATTCTTAAAAATTTATTTTAAAGATGTGTGGTACAATGAAAATAGGTCTTAAGTGTACTCACCACACACACCAAAAAGGTAACTACATGAGGTGATGGATATGCTAATTAGCTTTATTGTGGCAATCATTTTACAATGTATATGTATATCAAAACATTGAGTTTTGTACCTTAAATATATACAATTTTTGTCAAGTATACTTTACTAAGAAAAAATAAAATTTTAAAAAATTGGAAGAAAAGAAAAAAAGTAAAGAGGATGATGGTGGCTTGAAAAGAATTGCTGGATCTAGGAAATGTAAATATTTGCATGAACACATATGATCTCTAATACCACCACTGTTGATATGTGCTAATGCTAGGTACTACAGTCTCTACTGTGCCCTGAGTTCTATTCTAGGTGCTTCTGTTACTCTACTAAGCAGAACGGCTTCCCCTAGGCACCATCACTGAAAAAATGCAGCACACCTAACATATTAAAGATTTAAGGAAATCTGTTATGAGGTGGAAAAGAATGTCTCTCTTCTCTTCTATGTTATAATTTCAAAAGGAAGAGAGAATGCTGCTTTTGCCTAAACGCTTGCAGGGTTTTAGTGAAATAGGCTTTTCAGTTTTATTTACATACCTTCTGACCCCCATAGGTCCCAGATATGAATATTTTGGGAAACAAACTAAGAGACAAGCCAGAATTAGAAGCACCATATTGCACTCAGAATTGTTCTTCCTCTCCAGGAATTAAAGATTTATCCTGTATTGAGGAATCATACCTGGTTCTCTCTTCCATTAGGCAGCATTACCCAAGATACTCCTCAGTTTCTTTGCAAATGCACTTTTGTCAGGTCATCCTAGCATCTCAGAAAATATAGTCAGGCAACTCTGAATTGCAGTTTCATTTAAACATCTAGTCTATGTCTTCTCTCTTTCTTGCAGGTAGGCTAGGAATCCTTTAGACATCCTGTTAGGACAGAAACAGTGGTTGTTGTGGAAAGAATCCCTGGGTGGAAGTACACAACCAAAACAGTGGGTGAAGACAAGATCACAAGGGTAAGCTAAACCTAAAACCATGCAGAAAATAATCTTCACTCCAAATTACCAGAAAAAGAATAAAGAAGTGTACTTGATATGGAGGAGGGGCAGAGACAGATTTTGAAGCCAGAATAAAGACAGAGCCAAGAGTCTGGCAACAGACAGATGAGAGCAAGTACAGGAAGATCCAACTCAAACAGGGAGGTTATGAAGTACTTTTTTAGTGTCCATGTTTGCTGCTTCCTTTTGAGGCCTAGAAAGGGCAAGACCAGTGGGTATGAAACCTGGTTTGAAGGGCGAGAAATGAGACTGTCTTGCTTACTCCCATAGAATCCTTCTTGGATAAATGAGGCTGGAGTTTCCCTGCATTCACTTGGTGGAAATTCCTGACATATTCTAAGGCATTAAAGACAATTGTGCAATTTTTAAAAAGATGAAAATAAAACAAAACAAGTGTGTCATAATCTCCCTGCCAGACTAACTCCATTGACAATTTTTGAAGAAATACATTAATAACATTAGAAAATTTTGAACAGTACAAAGCAATATAATATGCAAAGTTAAGACTCACTCTGTCCACCTGTTACCTTTCTCACCAAAAGCAACCATTGCTAATATTTTCTTGTAACACTTCCCAGAAAACATATATATATGTGTGTGTATGTGTGTGAGTGAGTATATTCTAAGCAATCTGAAGATTCTTTCAGTGTTAAAAATGAGGTAAGAATTTAGTTATATAAATATTTTTCTCAGTTACCATAATATCATTTTTAGTTCCTTTCCTACACACTGAGAATGAAAAAATATCATAAACTAAATTTCTCTGTACATTTTTGGTTTTTCTAAGCTTCTCTATTCTGTTCTTTCTACCCAGTATCAGGTCACTGAAATTATTAAAAGTGATAATAGGTTTTTAAAATGTTATTCATTTTTATGTTATTTTAAATTTTTTATTTGTATTAATAATGTTTTGACATTTGTTAGAATTTGTTCTTCTTCATTACTTTTGCATTTCATATTTTTCTAATTATTCCTCATGCTTATTTTTCCAGGTAAATTTTGGTATTACTCTGTCACATTCTTTAAAATGTCCCATTGACATTTTAGTTGTGATTATATTTAATTTTTGAAATGAATTTGGGTGGATTAATTTAAGTCATTGATGACATAAAAATGATGTCTTCCTATTTAACAACAATGTGATGCTTTTCAACTGCTTAAATCTTCCTTAATATGTTAGTAGAGTTTTAACATTTTCTTGTATGACTCCTTTATATTCTTGGTTTAGTTACTGCCCAGTTATGTTATCTTTTTATTATATTGTTTTTAAAATTTTACCATCTTTGTCATTTTTAAGTGTAGTTCAGTGGTAATAACTACATTTATATTATTTTTTCCCTCTTTATCCATCCCTTTCCTCAACTCTTTCCAGTCTTTGGAAACCACTAATCTACTCTCTATCTTCAGGAGATCTACTTTTTTAAGAAATAAGTTTCATGAAAAGTCATTCCATAGTTTATCATTACCATGTATGAGGGCTTAAAACTGCTTTCTAACAGCTCATCAACTCAATTATAAATACAATGGAAGCCACAGCTAACCTCATACCAAATGGGGAAAAATTGAAAGTGTTTTTTTCTAAGGACTGGAACAAGGTAATATGACTCACTTTCACTTACTCCTATTTAACATAGCTCTAGAAGTCCTGAACAAAGCATTTAGGCAAGAAAAGGAAGTAAAGAGCATCAAAGTTGGTAAAGAAGTAAAATTAACTTTGGTCAGTGATGACATAATTTGACACTTAGAAAAACCGGAAGACTCCACCAAATAAACTGTTAGAGCTGAAGAGCAAATTCAGTAAAGTTGTGCATGTATAAAATTAACATATAAAAATAAATAGTATTTATATACATTAATAAAAAATCATATGATAACAAAATCAAGAAATTAATCCCATTTGCAATAGCTACAAGAAATACAAAGTATGTAGGACTCAATCCAACCAAAAAATGAAAAATCTATATAAGGAAGATTATAAAATCCTGATGAAATAAATTGAGGACACAAAAAAACTAAGATATTCCATGCTCATGGATTGGAAGAATCAATATTGTTAGAATGACAATTCTATCCAAAAAAATTTGCAGATTCAATGCAATTCTTATCAAAATATCAACAGCATTTTTAAAAACAGTAATTGAAAACAATACTAGAATTTATATGGAAGCACAAAAGGCCCTGCAATACCCAAAGCAATCCTGAGCAACAAAAACAAAAATCCATACTGGAGGCATGACACTATCTTGACTTCAAAATTACTACAAACCTATATTAGCCAAAACATCATGGCACTGGCATAAAAAGAGAGACACATAGATCAATGGAACAGAATGGAGAATTCAGATACAAAACCACATACTTACTGCTAACTCATCTTTGACAAAGGTGCCAAGAACATACAATAGGGAAGGACAGTTTGGGGTTTTTTTTTTTTGTTTGTTTGTTTGTTTTTGATAAATGGTTCCAGGAAAACTGGGTAACCATATGCAGAAGAATGAAGCTGAACCCCATCTCTCACCATACACAAAAATAAAATCAAAATGGATTGAAGACTTAAATCTAAGACCTGAAACTATGAGACCACTAGAAGAAAACATTAGGAAAATGCTCCAGGGCAGTGGTCTGTGCAAAGATTTTTCTTTTGTAAGACCTTAAAAGCACAGACAACCAAAGCAAAAGTAGACAATGGGATTACATTAGGTTAAAAAACTTCTGCACACCAAAAGAAACAATCAATAAAATGAACAGACAACCCAAAGAATGGGAGAAAATATTTGCAAATTATCCATCCAACAAGACAATGATAACCAGAACATATAAGGAACTCAAAACTCAATAACAAATACAAATAATCCAACTAAAAATGGGCAAAGGATTTAGGCAGACATTTCTCAAAAGAAGTCATACAGATGGCCAACAAATATATGAAAAAGTACTCAACATCACTAACTGTCAGAGAATTGGAAATCAAAACCACAATGAGATGTCATGTCATTTGAGTTAAAATGGCTTTTATAAAAAAAAACACAGCCGGGCTCGGTGGCTCAGCCTGTAATCTCGCGCCTTTGGGAGGCTGAGCTGAGTGGATTGCCTGAGCCCGCGGGTTCGAGACCCGCCT